>NC_056624.2:170302717-170607896 GCF_002870075.4 Lactuca sativa | reverse complement strand
CCTTTTGTTAGATCGGAATCAATGGCGACGCTGCAGAAATTCAAGATGTTAGCGACACAATGCGCGGTTGCCGGAAGTCCTACGCGGAGTCCTTCCTCAAGCCCTGTTATTCACCTCCGCCGACGGAAGACGCTACGGATGTTACTGAGTCGCGGCGGCGGCGAAACCACCCGGCGGTTGCCGCCACCTGATGAGTTTGTAGATCGGAGAGGAAGCGATGTTGATTCTTCGTCGGAGGATGGGAAGGATAACGGTGCAAGACGAAAGTTAAAGGACTTGTTTGTGTCGTCTTCGGTGTCTCCGCCGCTTGATGACGGTGGACGTGAAGGTAGTGAAGAGACGAATCGGTGGAGTGGTGACGGCGATCTGATTGGCCGGCGCGGTGGGTCAAGAAGATTTAGGCATTTGCCGGGGACGTTACGGCAGCGGTTACTTAGACGAGCATGGAGGCCTGTTCTGGTGACAATTCCTGAATAAATTTTGATCTTATTTTTGGAAAATGTAGAGATAATTTCCAGAAATCATTACAATAACAATAACAGCGTAGTAGTATTGAATACTGATTTTTTGTTTCAAAATTTCTTCTACGATTTTTTTAATAAGAATTCCGATGAAGAACAAGTGGATTAGATTCTACTTGAATTTAATCAAAGTAATTACAGAAACTATCAACTTTTACCCAAATTTGAAAAACTGATTTTGCACTTATTTGTACAAAATTTCTGGATCTGATTGATATACAGTGCCCCAAGATTTTCCAACAAACTTTCTTCTTGTCGTTGAAACAAAAAGATTAAAATGAAATATTAAATTCGATCAACAATTCTTCACGACAAAAATAGAATATAATAATATTAGATAACAATTGATCAGATTGGTATCTCTCATTATTTTTGATAGATCATGTGAAGTTTGAAAAACATTTACAGAAGATAGATTGTATTGTGATTTTCAAGATTTAAAAAAAAAAAGGTATAATTAGAAAACACGTAGTGTATGTTTCATTTAAAAATCATTAGGATAGAAAAAAAATGTGTGTATATTGTGAAAGACTAGAATTTGATCTCTGCTGTTATAAAAAATTGTGTGATTTATTTAACGGAAAATGACAGGGGTTTGTATTTAGCTTCGTAAAAGAAAAAAGAAGGGTTACTGTATGTAGGAATGAGTGTCTTTTTGCAGAGAATGTATGGAGAAATCTTTATGGGAATAGTTGAAAGTGGAGTGGAGATTTCCTTTTTCAACATAGTCTATGTATATGCTCTAATTTTGTATCTGTATTTCTTTTTCTTTTTTGGTTTCAAATTACAAGTTTGGTCCTTATGGTTTAGCATAATCATTTTGAGGATAATTATGAAAACGTAACGAGCTTTGTAGGAATGAGCTTTGTCCTTGTAGTTTCCAAAAAAATTGTCCATCTTATCCAATGTTTTAAGATCGGGAGTATACATAAGATCATTTTCAAGTTTCCAAGAACGGGTTCGCAGTCTTAAAATCTCACAAAAAAGTGATATAAAAGGTAATTGATTGTTTATAAAATCTTTTTTTTTCGAATTTCAAACTTAAATAGCTCAACAAAATAAGTGGTTGTGTAGGAGTTAATGACATGGTTAAATATCTTAAAAGAGTATTAAGACTAATCATTTATCATACAATAATAACAACTTACAACTTTCATGTTAGTTGCTTTAAAAATTTAACACCTTATGTACTTTAACTATAAGAAAGAAATTAATAACAATTTAAACTTTTGAAGCTCAATTAAAAACCACAAGTTTTCAAGCTCTCGATAAAAAGGGCTTGAGCACTCAAAAAAGAAACTAGAACTCACATCTATTGTTGAGCTTGAACTGTTGAAGAGAGAAATTAATAACAATCTGCATCTAAATCTCAAATTCTACCATCGATGAGGATGAACGTAATAGAAGAAAAAGAATTATAAGGTTGTTGGTTATTTACAATTCCTAAAACAGTACAAGAATGGAGCTATTATCGACTTACCTTTGGGTAAGAAACTAGGTCAAACAAAATAGAGGTAAAGATAATAAATTTTTGATTAAAATTTGGAAAATTTCATGGATTAGTAGGATCGGATCAAATACCGATCATACAATCTTGTTTGCGATCTTACATACAAAAAGATCATATTGCAATCCGACAAGGTTTTATAGGTAGGATCGCATGATCTTACAATCCTCCGAACAAGATCCCGATTTTAACAACTTTGATCATATCATTTTTCTATGAAAATTAAGGAAGGATATAAACCACCACATATGTACAACATAAAGTTTCCATATTGTACTAGGCTTTTCACATATATCTCTGTATTAATGAATGCAACAAGATCATGATTTATACAACATCACATGTCTGTTAGAAAATGATAAAACATTTTAAAAGACATCCACAGTCTTTAAACTTTTTTCATCTTAAAAACTCATTGCGAGTAAAATACGCAGATAAACACATACATTAACAAGCAATACAAAATATATCTCATCACAAGGCATCTTATGGGGATATATGTTCAATATTATGTACTCCCCTTGGTCCTTAACTAAGAATTATCTTAATTTGTCATCATAAGCTTCTTAGATCACCAAGTACACCTAAATATGGTTACAACACACTTAGATTTAATCCAGCACACTAAAATAACCATTCATTTTACATTCACGAATCAAATACTTATTATTTTGACATATGATATATTACTGTCGGAGATATTTCCACCGATATAACAAGTTTGTGATACTACTAATAACTATATAGGTTTATTAGGTTGTGTAACACCCGGTTTCGAATCGCTTCATTATTCGAGGTTGTGTCCCGATCATCAGTTATCATAAGGCTTGTGAACTTGGGGAAGAAAGGATTTGGCCCTTTTTGGATGAGGATGTTAAAGTCTAAGTGATCCGAGTGTACGATGGTGTTTCGGAGCCTAAGGGTATAATCGTAATTTGTTATCTTGGTCCTTTATGAATTTTGGGTTTGGTTCGGGGAACTTCAAGGCTATGATGGGTTGCTAAAAGTGTATGGCTTCTCGACACCTTTCTGTGGATATAAAGTTCGTCGGAAACGGACTTAGACCGAGGAAGTTATGGCCTTCGAAGTATTTAGGGTTTTGGAGGGAACCCTAGTACGCGGGGCGTACGGTTGTGCAGGTCAGTATGCTTGGCATAAAGAGGTATACGTTAGGCGTAACGCAAAGGTGGTGCAGGGGTTCGAGGCCTCATACGCTGGGCGTACGAGGGTCAATTAGAAAACCCTAATATTTTTGTGTTGTGCCCTATATAAGCTTTATGATAACCCTTTTTCATCATTTTTAAGACATCCTCCATGCTCTAAAAACCCTAATTCGACCCCCTAGCCCATGTTTGGTGATCTTGAAGCTCTTGTGAGATTTAAGGGGTGTAACATCCCAAAAATATTGTCCCAAATTTTCGTTTTAAATCATTTAAGAAAAACCCACAATTCATAAAACAACATGGTAAAATCACAAATTGTGTGTCTCAAATGTCATAACAAAACGTTGTATCAAGACCATGTATCGAAATATCATAGTCTTAAATATCCCAGGCTGAAGATCTGTGGTGTATGCCATGCTGTCATCCCAAGCTCTTCCCCTTGCTACCGGAAGTACCTAAAACCAAAACTGAAAACTGTAAGCACGAAGCTTAGTGAGTCTCCCCAAACTACCACATACCATGCACATAACATGCAACTAGGAGATACGGGCCCGCCCACTCTCATGGGGCCCATACTCTGATGTCTTGGAAATTCAGGCCCCGCCCACACTCTGCTGTCTAGGAGATTATGGCCCTGGCCACACTCCACTGTCTAGGAGATTCGGGCCCCGCCCACACTCCGCTACTAACATGCATACAAGTATCACCCAGACAACAAATATATGTATTCCTATCAAACAGTCACATAACTATACTCAATAATACTACGAGATTCGGGCCCCGCCCACACTCGGCTACTAACATATCACATATACGGGCCGACCTTGGTGCCCTAGACTCGTTCCTACTGAAGGAAACTCACCTCTCAAACTGGCTGCTGATATCACAATTGAGGAATCTCTGTAACACCCAAAGTTTTGAAGGCCAAGAAAGGAAAGAAAAACCCTAATTTTAAGGGGAGACTCGGCGAGTCCAAGGAGGAACTCGGCGAGTCCGAGCGGGATCCGGGTCGAGGAGTAAGTGACCGACTCGGCGAGTCGGCCAAGGAGGCTCGGCGAGTCTAGTCTGTGCGAGGAAAACCCTAATTCCGGGAGTTGTATCCTATATAAAGGGTGTTATGTCCCTCCCTCAGCCTCCATATCATCCTAGAGAACCTGTAAACCCTATATTTCGTGTGGGCTTCCATCATTTGAGAGAAATAGCTTTGGAGGAAGGAAATTTTGGAAAGGAACTTGAAGATCAAGAAGGTTGCTTCAAAGGAGAGGTGTATATCTGAGATATACTTCAGTTTGTGTTCATCTTGGAGGTATTAAGCTGCCATTTTCCCTTCTTTGCATCTAGATCTATTTTTGTTATGAGATTTGGGGGTTTTATGGTTGATTGAGACCCAATTCGAGTTTAGAGGCTTAGATATGTTGTTGCCACTTCAGATCTAGTGTTGGGATGGTCCAATATGTCATAAAGCATCAGAAGATGAGTAGTTGGTGAGGCCCTTTTGTCCTTAAACCAAACCCTAATATGTTTTGAGCCTAGATCTCTTTAGTTATACGTAAAGTTTGCAACTTTACGTGGGGATTGAGATTTAGAAGTATGGATCTATGGTTTGGAGTCTCTGCATGACTCAAAAGTCCTCTGCATGATTGGAGATCTGAATGGACTCGGCGAGTCCTTTGAGTGGACTCGGCGAGTAGCATGAAGATTTGGAGAAACTCGACGAGTGGGATGAACAGCTCGTCGAGTCAGATGATGTTGGGCAGGAACTCGGCGAGTCTATTCTTGGACTCGGTGAGTCTGGTCGCGGAACCCCAAACCCTTCAAGTTGAGACTCGAATCAGTGTGTCGAATGGAGACTCGGTGAGTTGGACAGGTCAGGACTCGGAAATCGGTAGACTCGGCGAGTCATGGACTGACTCGGCGAGTCGAGTCGCAAAAAGAAGGACTCTGAACATATAAACCCGGCGAGTCAATAGGGTGACTCGGTGAGTAGGGTTGACCTGGAAGGTTGACTTTGACCAGGACTTTGACTTTGACCAGAGTTGACTTGGTTGTCTTTCGGGGGTCAGTTAGACTCAGTGTTGCATTGATATTGGTGGCTCGAGGAACGAGTGGAGCAGGAGTTCAGAGAGTTGTCGGGAAGCAGCTAGTGGGATCATCAGCGAGTTCAGCCAGTGCAGGTGAGTTTCCCTTTGTATGAATGGGTCTACGGCCACAATGCCGACCCATATAGTTATGAGTAGAAGACCCGGGGGTTAGCCCTAGGCACAGTATGCTAGTATAATGTCACACCCTCGAACCAGGCGGCGGAAACGTTCGGGAGCTGCCGTGACTCAATTGAATACCATAACATTGAATATATATGAAACGTAACAACATTCGTCACCATGCATTAATATAATACAACCATTAAAGTTTACATGAAGTACATTGTTTAAACATTACATTCCCAAAATAAATTGTTCGGTTCGTTAATAAGTAAACTGCAAGCCATCACTGAGTACATTTTCCTTGAATTCACTGGTTACCTGAGAATACAAGTATTTTGAAAAAACGTCAACATGTGAAATGTTGGTGAGTTCATAAGCGGTATTTAATAAAAAAACATGTTTCGTATCGTTTGAAAACCACCAGAAAATCCGATATTTTCTGAAAAGAAATGCTTTTGAAAACGTTTGTGAAGATCCATAGGTATGCTTGTTTGTTTCTATACTTGTAAGAATTGTTCATTAGAGTTGTATGCTTTTCGAATCCGTATGTATTGAAAAAAAACCCTAGGAAAACCCGATGTTTTCCTAATTCTTTGAATTCCATGAATTTACATTGAAACCATTGCAACGCGTGTAGTGTCAATCCCAGGCGACGTTGGATTATTTTTTAGCATGATTAATTACTACAAACACGCGTTACACAAACGACCAGTTTATAGCTATACTAACGATCCCGTAGGCGTCGTCCGTACTAATCACGTTATCCAACCGCCCTGATTACGTGTAGTCCCACATCCGAGGAGAAAGAGGACACGAAGACCCCGATGACTCCATTAACCGGTTGGGGATAAAAAATGTACGAGGGGTCCCTGACCCACCTCGCATGAAATGTCGACTTTACTAGCAATACCAAAGGACCCTTGGGGACCAGTAGTATACAAGCCATTGAAAGTCCTTTTACGTTGTGTTAGATCGGTAAAACCCAACACTTCGTAAGGTAGAGGTCTTCGGGCCTTAAGATCAGGTCATTGGGCTAGCTAGGCCCAACAAACAAGATTTTACACTTTTGGGGCCCAAAGATGGTGCGTAGACGTCTGTGCACACTCGCATGTATATTGAATTCCCAAACGTTACTTGTATGAATCGTAGTATCGTCGTGTTAGTAGTTTCGGATTTTTATTGGTTCGAGACCGAACCAATTCGTTTAACAACGACTTTTGGTATTGTTGTGTATTGTATTTCGTCGATAGTCGCGGTGCCATTATTTGATCAAATTGCGTGTATTGAATTAGCCTTGGAAGTTTTCTGTTTTCAGCCCCTCATTGTTTGTAAAATTTACTTTTTCAACCCTTTAATTAAATAACTTTCCGGTTTGGTCCTTAAATCATTTTTCTTGACATTTTAACACCAAAAATTATTGAAATTGATATTTTTCAGCATATTTTTCATTGAAAACAGTTTAAGTCCCTGAAAATGCAGTTTTCTCGGTTATAACCTGATGGGATTAAAACAACTTTTAATCTATAAAGATCGATTAGATCTTGAACAAGTATATGAATATGAAACAGTAAAAACGCAATAATAAGAACAAAGCAGCTTGAATCAAACGTGTCGAATGATTAAATAAAATCCTCAGAAGAGCTCGATTAAGAACATCAACTGTAGAGGATTAGAAGATTACAAGAACGATTAAAGAAAATATTGTACTCTGTATGAATCGCTATGACGATAATCTCTAAAAACCTTACCCTAATATGCATGCAAGCATTAACTTATATACAATACATAAAAGGCTCTCGGTTGGACAGGCCCAAACCGGAGAATACAAGGCTAAACTAACGAGCCCAAAAGACGCAACATCAAAACTATCTTCAGCCCAACAATCTCCCCCTTTGCGTCAATTTGGAGCGAGACCTTCACTTGTGACTTGGGCCGGCAGCTGAAGCTGGTACCTTCTTCTTCACGGTGTTAAACAAACACTTGGTTATGGAAAGGATGGTCTGTCTAAACCGAATGTACCAATTGATCATATCATTGAAGTACTTGATGTCATCAGCCGAATTCTCCTTACACCGCTTGATGATTGATAAGACGTGTTCCAAGCAAGCTGTGGTGTAAAGGTGCTTGTCAGCTAAAGCGAAGAGACATTTCTGTCCTTCGGCTCTAGTGAACATCACTGAGTTTCGCCTCGGATCTATCTTGCCCATTTGCATTTGATTTAGATCACTGGCCGATCCCACAGGTGCTACTTTCGGTTTCTTCTTAAAAACTGTGGCGACCTCCTGATCCATTAGGGCAACCTCTATGATGTAGCAAGCCAACATCCTTTTGACATGGTCTATGATGGGACCATATTCAGATTCATCTGTCAGCAGGATATTGTACAAGACTATCTAGTCATGAGGATTCAGATTCGGCAGATCCGCCAGGGTGATAATGTGAGCAGTTCTTGCAGATCCACGAATAAGCTTGAACTTAACGTTTGTGAATCTCCCCACGGCATAAGGCTTCAGCACCCGAACATTAACAATCTTATGGGCGCTCCATGTAAGGTATTGAGGGCGAGCGGCCTCCAGGTAGAAGTCAATGAGCTCCTTGTCAAGCTCATCGTTCGGATGCGGGACTTCAAAAATGTTAGAGAAGGCGTGGAAGATGAACGCCTTTCGAGTCAGCGGCATATCAAACTGCGAATCGATAGAGTTGTTGCAGTCGAATGATATCACCGGCTCGAGCCATAGTATGCTTGGAGTCTGTATGGCCTCTTTTATCATACGATCCCTGGTCCAGGCAGGGAAGAGCAACTTTCGGCTCTCAAGGAGATCGTGGGCTTCTTTTTGCTTTCGTTCGGCTTCTTCAGCCTCACGCGCCACACGATTGACATCGTCTTCAGTATTGCGACTGTTCTTTCTTTTTAACATGTCAGCAATGGTCTCCTTGTCTTCATCTTCATCTTCATCTTCATCTCCTCCCTCAGCTATATTTTTGCCCTTGTTCTTCACACCCGAACCCGAGGCATGACCAGTTGGGGTTGGTTCGGTTGTGTGAGTAGCTTTGGAGGAAGGAGGTGGTTTTGATCCTTTCTTCTCATCTCCCCCTTGTTTCGGAATGGACACGAAAATCGGTAGGCCTTCAATTTTGCTTAAAAGGTCCATGGCCGGAGAGAGTTTTTCAGCGAGGGTACGCCTCACTGAGTGGTTAAGGATGGGGTCGTGTGCTTCCAGGATGTTTGATAGAGCTGCGTGGACATCCGAAACACACGTCTTTATGACCTCCCTCTCGGATCGAAGAGCTTCCAATTGTTGCTGGGATTTGGAAAGTTGCGTGCTCTTGACCTTAAGGGCGGTAGTCTTACTCGCCAAGACGTCCATCAGA
This sequence comes from Lactuca sativa, assembly GCF_002870075.4. NCBI lineage: Eukaryota > Viridiplantae > Streptophyta > Magnoliopsida > Asterales > Asteraceae > Lactuca > Lactuca sativa. Next base: position 170,599,129 of record NC_056624.2, on the reverse strand, counting down.
GAATTTTCTGCCGCAAGATCCTCTTGTAGCTTTGCCAGGCGGGCATCGATGGAGGCACGAAGTGCCGAGTTGTCGTCGCTAAGATGTTGTCTGAGAGTAGCGAACGAAGACAGCTCCGTCGAGACAAACTTGGCCAATTGTTGAACAACTGGTTCCAGAGTTGTCTTAGTGGCTTCGGCGCTCTCCTGCAAGGACTGCAGCAGGACAGAAGCGTCATTGAATAGTTTATCGACTTTTTCGGTCGCTGCCTCACAGGCTCGGGTGGAAGTGTCGATAGCAGCAGTTGCTAAGGCCACGGAATCATGTTGAGCCATGGAGAAGGCGTCAACGATCTTCTGAAGGGCAGCTTCAGACAAAGATGACTGTTGGTTGGAAGAGGAGGCGAGAAGTTGATCAACCTTCTCATTAAGCTCGCGAAGATGCTTCTTTGTTACAGGAGCATCATCCTCCTCATCACTCTGAACTTGAAACGGACTATAGTAGACCGAATCGAAGTTCATGTGATCACCACCAAGGTACTGATCGTCGCTATCGGAGGCGTCTTCTGGAGATTGAGGTGGTGGTGAAGCTGGGGGTGTTATGGGTTTGGTTGGTTCAGGTTGAGTGGGTGGGGGGTTAGTTTCGGGTGGTAGTTGTGTATGGGTAGGGTCGGTTGTATGTGTTTGAGTTTGTGGTGGTTCGGTTACAGGAGGGGTTTCGGTAACTGGTGGTGTTTCGGTTGGTGTGGTGAATATGGGTGGAGGTATAGGGAATGAGGTTGGGGGAATAGTGGGGTTTATGGTGGGAATGGAAATAGGAATTGTGGGTGGAGGTGAAGGAACTGGGGATTGATGAAGTTCCATCTCTGGGGTTGGGGACCGAGGTGGTGTGTTGCCTCGTTGAGGAGATTCGTCTCCTTGTGATCCTTCAGAGTCCGAACTCCCACCTGCGGATTCGCTTGAAGAGGAGGGAATAACGAGCTTTCGCTTCTGTTGGGTCTTCCTCCTTTTCGGCTGTGGGGATGAAGCAGCCTTCGGTTGTTTTCGCTTCTTGGGAGAAGGTCCCTTTGGAGCTTTGGACACTTGCTTTCCCTTCTCTGCCTTTTTGCCCCTGGCCACCGGTTTATCGGCATCATGAATCGATCGCAGCATGTCCGGTGTCAGTTCCCTCGGACCAGTTGGCCTAAACTCCTTGATCGTCCTGATCAGTCTGCTATCGCCGGGCACATCGGCATACATCGACTCCGGGATAGAGCCAATGAATGAGAATTTTGATGCATCGGATACGATGATCTTCTTGGTATGAAACGTACCAATAGAAGACATCGATGCACCATTGGCTGTTGGAACATTGAACTTGTCCATGGCCCATCTTGTGATCAAGATCCAGAACCGGGCCAACGACACCTCAGAGTGTCGGGAAGAGGAAGAGAGGCTCTGAATCAGCTGTTGCCAAAGGACAAACCCATAGTCCAGGTTTATCCTATTGTACACCCCATACATTATCGAAAGGAAAAGACGACTTGCACCGTCAGATCCTGAGCTCCTCTCTGACAGTCCCTTGAAGAGAACTGTAAATAACCCATTCCACTGGGCCGGTAGGCAGGACTTCTTAAACTTGGCGACGGAGGTGAGAACCTCTGTGTAGCCCATGTTGTAAAACATGCTGTACAACATCCCAACCGGAATCGTCTCCGGGTGAACTCGCGATGGGTCAGCAGCAAACCCTAACATAGTGCAGAAACGGGGGCGAGAAATCGAGGTCTTGTGTTCTGCCACTTCAAAGAATACCCTGTCGACGGCCTTGTCGTAGTAAGCCGTCGTATAGACCTGAGATAAGGCCACCATTGGCACCGTTTTGATCCATGACAGTGCAGGAGCAAGATGGGAGTACTTGAGGCATTCTATGACCGGCGACATGTAGGAATCATACGCCAGTGGGTTCAGATCAATGACTAGGCATTGTTGGGGCCGGATGGGAAGAATCTGAGAAGTTGCATGAACAGAAGAAGATTCAGCCATTGTTGCAGGTTTGGAGAAGAAGATGAACGGGAGAGTGTTTGGGAGTGTTTGTAACAGCCCGGAATTCCAAATATTGATATAATTATGATTTTGGGGTGTTTTAAGAGGGGACTCGGCGAGTTGGAGCCTAGACTCGCCGAGTAGGATCGCAGACCGGGTCGCGGGTTCGCGACTGGACTCGACGAGTCCAGATATGGACTCGGCGAGTCTACGCTGTTTAGCGAAAACCCTAACCGTTCAGGTTTGGGTCGTATATAACGCATTATATGCCGTCATTGTTCGTCTTTTAGTCGATTGAGAAGAACCCTAAGCGGCTGTGGGCATCTAGAGCAATATTGAAGGCCATTGGTGACTTGAAGAGATTGTGGTGCAAGGAGGAGAAGAGTCTTGACTAAAGGAACTGCAAGGGATTCGAGTTCTGAGGTTTGGGGACACAGGGAGTGCGTTATTCAGGTAACATTTCGAATCATTTCTGTTATATTGATGTGTGCATGGATCTAGGGTTTATGGAACCCATTTGGTGATTAGATGGATTATTACCTTGTTACCCGAACGAATATAACCCTGTATTAGGACCTTTAGAGGTCCAGAAGGTCCCATGCTTGTGTATTTCAGAACCATAACTATCCCAGGATGCAGTTTGAGCGGTTGCATGGCATGGACTCGCCGAGTCGATGAACAGACTCGGCGAGTAGCTTGAAGATTAACTGGGACTCGTCGAGTTGTTCTTCAGACTCGGCGAGTTGAGTCGGGGTGGCCCCGCGATTCTTCCAGGAGGAACTCGTCGAGTAAAAAGGGGATACTCGACATGTAGAATGGGAATATTAAGGAATCGGTGAGTCAAGGGCGAGTGGACTCAGAGTCGTTGAACTCGGCGAGTCGTGGGGTGACTCGGCGAGTTAGGTCGCGGGTTAAGCGAAGTTCTGAGTATGGGGACTCGGCGAGTCATAGGATTGACTCGGCGAGTAGGGTCAGTCAGGGGTTGACCTTGACCGTGTCTTTGACCAAGGATTGACCAGTGGTTCCAGGGGTATTTTGGTAATTGTTGTTATTGTTTGAGTTCAGGGCATTGGTGGCTGTCCAGAGGTGGAGATCGTATCAGTGATCGGAGCAGCTTGAGCTATCTGTCAGTCGGCAGTTTCGAGGTGAGTTATCCTCACTATATCGCTAGGGTTTATGGCACCAAGGCCGACCCTTTTATCGGATAGAAATCCGGGTAGTTGTCATTATATGTTATGGGCCGGAAGGCATTGCTATGTGGACCGGAAGGTCATGGCCTGGAAAGGCGTATGTATGCATTTAGTATGTTGACTGATTCATAGGGTAATGTTATGCCAGTGACCGGCTAGACCGGTATCTTGTTTAGAGTAATGCTATGATATGTGATCTGTTGATCGATTGTTGTCTATGAACTGCTATATGATTATTTGTTATGTTATATATGCATTTTATGCTTATGGGCCGGAAGGCAATATGTTATGGGCCGGAAGGCGATATGTTATGGGCCGGAAGGCAATATGTTGTGTGATGGACCGGAAGGTCGGCGTGGGTAGGACCGGAAGGTTTACCCAGCAGGGACGGAAGTCCCCTGAGACACATGGACCGGAAGGTCAGGGCCTGGAAAGGCGTATATGTGGTTGGTATTCTGGGGGTATCTCACTAAGCTTTCGGGCTTACAGTTGTGGTTTTATGTTTCAGGTTCTCAAGAGTCTGTGGCAAGGCAAAGGCGTGATCGTACCGTTCCTCGCGTTGGTGTTTTATGATATGAACCTGGGAAATTACTCTGTTAAATAATGTATTGAAAACCTTTTTGTAACAACGTTAATAAAATGGGTGATTTTGAAAAGTTTTATTTGTTTTGAAATTTTGGGTGTTACAAGTTGGTATCAGAGCCTTGGTTTGAGTGAATTGGGGAAACATTCGTGTGACTCCAGTCTCAAATCGAGGAGGATTTTAAAAAGAGAAATTAAAATGAGAAATTAAAATGGTTTTCAAATTTGGTAAAAGGAGGACGCGGAGGTACGATCAGCCGGAGCCAGTAAGTAACCCCAAGATACCATACATGATATTTGTTTATTTGAGCTTGATAGAACAGCATGCTAGAGTTAGGCTAGGGGTCTTCAGGAATTCATGATAATGTTGCCTGATATGTGATGCCTGTAGCCTAGGGTCCCCTATGGGATGTTCTCAGTGTTCCTCTAGTGGTGAGGGTTGATAGTTGATATGCATGTTCCCTAGGGTATTGTGGTAGTACTTCATACAAATATGGGTAGGTGTGGAAGGTAGTATGGGCCCGTACTACTGAAAGCACAGGACCCATACGCGTATCAGGGAAACCATGGTCTCTAGGGTAGGGTTGCGAGAGTTGGATCCCAGGATTGTGGGAAGTGTCTGAGATTGGTAGGGTGTCTTCAGTATGGAGATTTCGAGGCATGATGATAGTGGATCCGGATCAGGATCGGGAGCGAGTTCCGGGTGAATCGGTGCCGTCGGAGGTTATCGATCGGACGAGCACGAGCGAGCGGGATGCGAGGATTCGCGAAATCCTGCGTGATGAGGTTGCTGCATTGTTACGGGCTGAGTCGCCAGAATTGTTTGGGTCGATCAGGACCGCCATGATTGAGTAGTTTGATGAGCGATATGCGGCTCTCGCAGAGATGGCTGCCGCGGCAGTTACAACGGCTGTAACAACGGCAAAGAGAGGAGCTAGTCAGAGTTTTCAGTATCGGGACTTCTATTATACGAAGCCTCCCACATTCGATGGAGTTCAGGACCCGATTGTCTCCATGAGATGGTTATCAGATGTGGAGGGGTGTTTCTTCACGAGTTTATGCCCTGCTGATCAGAGGGTGAGGTGTGCTTTGAACCTGTTGAGGCTAGGAGCGAAGGATTAGTGGAGATTGACTACGAGGTCATTTTCCGATGCGCAGAGGGCTGCGGTTTCATGGGATCAATTCAGAGAGATGTTCAGTACTCGCTATGTTCCGCGGAATGAAAAGGAGAGATTGGCTCGGGAGTTCTTTGAGCTGAAGCAGGATTTGGAGTCGGTGACTGAGATCACCAGGATGTTTATTGAGAGGGCGATGTTTTGCCCTGAGTTCGCTTCGGAGCAGGCTCAGATGTCCCGATATCTGAGTATGCTCAAGGAGGGATATCAGACAGTTCATGTCTGCGCAGAGGTGCGAGACCTTGTTGGAGTTGCAGGAGGCCGCCATGCGGCGTGAGTTAGAGGTTGAGTTGTAGTTGCGTGAGCTGAGGCAGGCTCCGATGCAGTCGTAGCCAGCGCTGAAACGGTCCAGTACCGTCGATGTAGAGTGGGGGGGAATCGGAGCGGCCACACTTGTGGGAAGTGTGGGAGGGGTCACACCGGAGTTGCTGGTCCGGTGGTGCATGCCGCGGGTGCGGAAAAGAGGGGCACTATGCGCGGGATTGTCGGCAGTCAGTGCCGATTCGGGATTTGAGGATTTGTTATCAGTGTCGGCAGGTTGGACATTTGAGGGTCAACTGTCCACAACTTTCTGCAGGACCGGTGCGGACTCTAGCACCGGCCACCTTGAGGAGTTCAGGAGGAGGACAGGATGGAGCAGAGCCCCAAGGGCTCAGGGTCGTGCTTATCGGCTTGCGGCAGAGGGAGACGGAGCAGTGCCGGAGGCAGCTGCGGGTATGATGCTTTCTTGATGTCTTGATTAGCTTGCGTTGATTGTGGCGTATTGTTTGTGCTGGTATCTGGGGTGGATTTCGATGCGGTATTCGTTGTTTCGCGGGTTTGGCATGGTTATGGATTGGTGTTTCAGGTTTTCGCTTTGGCATTCGTTGTTCCCTGATGGTTTAGTATGGTTATGGTTTGGTGTTTTGGTGCCGGTAGCCTTGTGCGATTTGCGATGTGGTATTCATCCTTTGGCAGGTTGTGGGTTTGGTTACGGGTTATTGTCGTGAATTCCGTTGGTTATCGTTCGTAAGGGTTGTTAGTGGAGATGCGGCACTGGGTTGAATGTCGGTTAGCATCTGCAGTCGTAGAGTGGATAATTGAAAGACCGGATTCTTTTGAGTGGATTGATCAGGGAGGAGATGTGTTTTGCTGAGGGTTGCTTATGCTTGTGGGAAGCAGTCAGTGGGTAAATGTTCTCTTTGTGCAGGATTATTCTGAAAGGTCGTTAATGACGATCGGTGGCAGATAGTCAGTGCTTTAGTGGGGGAGAATTGGAAAATTCTCCGGGAGATCGATGAGTATGTGAGGGTGCTTAGCTGTTGGGATTCAGCAGTGTTTGTCAGCGCAGAGTATAGGCTGACGAGAGCGAGTGTCGGGTATGCGGGGCGGGATACAGACCTAGGGCATTTGATTGTGGAGGCCTGAGAGAAGGCCGAGATCAAGCTTGAGTAAGTAACCGGGGTTATGCGATCAGAGTATTGGTATGTTTGAGGTACGTGATGGGTTGTACTGCATTAATCCCACGGGATTATGTTGTGCATGTTTCTTGAGCTGGAACCGGAAGGTTCCCAGAGTTAGAACCTGAGGGTTCGCAGAGTTTGGGTGTACGGACCCACAGAGATATAGCCTCGAGTGGCTAGTATGTGTTATGAGAGTCGGTCCAGTTATGCTGGAGACTCTGTTGGTATTGTTGGATCAGTTTGAGATTGCGGATCGTGTATGTTGCAGTGTGATTGCATTGGAAGGTCTGGCCCCGGGATAGTGATCTTGTTTAGCTGCGGCAGTGATTTGAGGAGTGGGGAGAGTGCATGGGATTGAGAGCCCCTGCAATGAGAATCAGAGTATGTGAATATCGGTTACGCAAAAAGGGCGGTGTCGCTTGGGGAGAGCACCGTAGCACCGGTTGGGGTGGCATTATGGCCAAGAGGGTCCCTTGGAAGGAAAAGGGAAAGGTGTGTAACTCCGAAGGGGAGTGCAAGTTCGCGAAAATGCAAGCTGAGGAGCAGAAGTTATGATTAGAGTATTTCGTATGTGGCTTTGAGCATCGTGTTCGCGGCAGCGAAGTAGGAGACCATCCGGTTTGGGATGTCCGTCGAGGCAGAAAGGATGCAGGGGGAGAGAGAATCTGGAATTCTCAGTGTGATTCCGATCAGGGTATAGGGTGGATATTAGTGGTTCATCCTGGGAGACGTTCGAGGATATCAGCAGTGTATCGGGTCTTCCAACCTGCAGGTGTTGGGGGCTAGTTCAGCAGATGTATGTGATTGCAAGAGGAGAACTCGTGAGAGTTGCTCTGAGAGTGAGAATGGGGATCCGATGATTTCTGGTTTCCTAACCCTTATGGGTCGAGTGATTGTTGAGATTTAGAATAGAGTTGCATCTTGAGTAATTTTCGGTTACGGAGAGTGATGTGCAGTACAGAGACCGGGCTTCAGTCGACAGAGCAGATTCAGCGGATGAGACAGAGGTTATTGACTGCCCAAAGCCGACAGGAAAGTTATGCGGACAGACGCCGGTCCGAGCTTGAATTTCAGGTCGGCGACCTCGTACTCCTGAAGGCCTCTCCTTGGAGAGGAGTGATTCGATTCAGGAAGAGGGCAAGTTGGGGCCCCGGTATATTGGGCCTTTTCATGTGATTGCGGGGGTAGGCCGGGTGGCCTACCGTTTGGAGTTGCCCACGGATTTTAGACAAATCCATGACATTTTTCATGTGTCGCAATTGAGAAAGTGAATAGTCAATGAGTCGGCAGCGGTTCCATTAGAAGACATTCAGGGGGATGCGAACCGGAATTATGCCGAGAAGCCAGTGGCAGTACCAGAGGGGATCGGAAATGAACTGTGATCTAGAACGTGAGAGATGGGAGCAGCATCCGAGGCTATTTTCAGAGTGAGACTTCGAGGGCGAAGTCTAGTTCTAGTGGGGGAGAGTTGTAACAGCCCGGAATTCCAAATATTGATATAATTATGATTTTGGGGTGTTTTAAGAGGGGACTCGGCGAGTTGGAGCCTAGACTCGCCGAGTAGGATCGCAGACCGGGTCGCGGGTTCGCGACTGGACTCGACGAGTCCAGATATGGACTCGGCGAGTCTACGCTGTTTAGCGAAAACCCTAACCGTTCAGGTTTGGGTCGTATATAACGCATTATATGTCGTCATTGTTCGTCTTTTAGTCGATTGAGAAGAACCCTAAGCGGCTGTGGGCATCTAGAGCAAGATTGAAGGCCATTGGTGACTTGAAGAGATTGTGGTGCAAGGAGGAGAAGAGTCTTGACTAAAGGAACTGCAAGGGATTCGAGTTTTGAGGTTTGGGGACACAGAGAGTGCGTTATTCAGGTAACATTTCGAATCATTTCTGTTATATTGATGTGTGCATGGATCTAGGGTTTATGGAACCCATTTGGTGATTAGATGGATTATTACCTTGTTACCCGAACGAATATAACCCTGTATTAGGACCTTTAGAGGTCCAGAAGGTCCCATGCTTGTGTATTTCGGAACCATAACTATCCCAGGATGCAGTTTGAGCGGTTGCATGGCATGGACTCGCCGAGTCGATGAACAGACTCGGCGAGTAGCTTGAAGATTAACTGGGACTCGTCGAGTTGTTCTTCAGACTCGGCGAGTTGAGTCGGGGTGGCCCCGCGATTCTTCCAGGAGGAACTCGTCGAGTAAAAAGGGGATACTCGACGTGTAGAAAGGGAATATTAAGGAATCGGTGAGTCAAGGGCGAGTGGACTCAGAGTCGTTGAACTCGGCGAGTCGTGGGGTGACTCGGCGAGTTAGGTCGCGGGTTAAGCGAAGTTCTGAGTATGGGGACTCGGCGAGTCATAGGATTGACTCGGCGAGTAGGGTCAGTCAGGGGTTGACCTTGACCGTGTCTTTGACCAAGGATTGACCAGTGGTTCCAGGGGTATTTTGGTAATTGTTGTTATTGTTTGAGTTCAGGGCATTGGTGGCTGTCCAGAGGTGGTGATCGTATCAGTGATCGGAGCAGCTTGAGCTATCTGTCAGTCGGCAGTTTCAAGGTGAGTTATCCTCACTATATCGCTAGGGTTTATGGCACCAAGGCCGACCCTTTTATCGGATAGAAATCCGGGTAGTTGTCATTATATGTTATGGGCCGGAAGGCATTGCTATGTGGACCGGAAGGTCATGGCCTGGAAAGGCGTATGTATGCATTTAGTATGTTGACTGATTCATAGGGTAATGTTATGCCAGTGACCGGCTAGACCGGTATCTTGTTTAGAGTAATGCTATGATATGTGATCTGTTGATCGATTGTTGTCTATGAACTGCTATATGATTATTTGTTATGTTATATATGCATTTTATGCTTATGGGCCGGAAGGCAATATGTTATGGGACGGAAGGCGATATGTTATGGGCCGGAAGGCAATATGTTGTGTGATGGACCGGAAGGTCGGCGTGGGTAGGACCGGAAGGTTTACCCAGCAGGGACGGAAGTCCCCTGAGACACATGGACCGGAAGGTCAGGGCCTGGAAAGGCGTATATGTGGTTGGTATTTTGGGGGTATCTCACTAAGCTTTCGGGCTTACAGTTGTGGTTTTATGTTTCAGGTTCTCAAGAGTCTGTGGCAAGGCAAAGGCGTGATCATACCGTTCCTCGCGTTGGTGTTTTATGATATGAACCTGGGAAATTACTCTGTTAAATAATGTATTGAAAACCTTTTTGTAACAACGTTAATAAAATGGGTGATTTTGAAAAGTTTTAATTGTTTTGAAATTTTGGGTGTTACAGTGTTTTTGCTTTGGAAATTATGGAAGCAGTAAAGAGGTAAAAGGTGGTGTTGATGGCTTTTTATAGTGGCTGATAGGAGAGAGAAAAATCGTTTCTAATCTCTTATGGAAATACGAAGCGGGTTTTTTTGAGTGACTGATTGGTGACAGTTGGGGCGTGCGATGATCACGTAGGAGAGAGAGTGTCAGATTCCTAGGATTACGCCGCCCAATAAGCGCCGGTTCAGAGAAAGGAACCGTTTCAAATTCACGCGCCCTCCTTTTTACCGTCGTTTGAATTTTTATCCTTTGAACTCCCGCCGCGTCAGCAACCTTTCGTCTTATCCCTTTTTAAATGGCATTGTAGAATAAATGAACCACGTGGATAGTTTCTGACCACAATTTCCTTATTTACCATCCAGTAATAATCCAGCCTGTAAAATAATTAGTAACGGAATTTTGGAAAATCTAGGATTTTCGTGTAAAGAGTGTAAAAGAAAAAGAAATAAAGCAACTCTTTTTAGGATATTCTGTGATGTCAATAATGACACGAAACTGATGATCCCGGGCACGAATCTCTTCCTTCAAGGTCAAGAGAGTCCTCAAAGTGTTAGTTTGGAATCCCGTTGAATTATGATCAAACATTTATTAATAAATGTTGAAAGGCTTCTTTTAATAAGGCTAATTAAAGGTGGTTTCGCTTTGATTCATCAATTTTATTCTTGATATAAGAAAGAAAGTGAACAAAGTACTTGTGAGACCGGTGTAGTCTGTTGAACAAGTAGGTTGGAGTTGATTTTGTTTTGGCTTTGATTAATATGAAATCTCATATGAAAATTTAAAACTGGATCCCTTGGGAAGAAATGTTATGGTGTGTAACAATTTCATGGGAATCACTCAAAAGAAAATTTGAGATTTCATGAGGGTACATTCGTCAATTCATTGGTGAAATCTTGATCAAATTAATTGGTCACCGTCAATTCGTTGGTGTTGAATTTTGGGTTTCACTCAGCTCGTAGTGGCACGAAACTAAGATCATAAACACAGATGTTGTGTAACCATAAACCTCGGTGGTAGTTTCTGAGAGTCTCAAGGGTTACGTTGATGAAACGAATGTAATAGAGAAGGGTAATGGGGATGGTGTAAGAAAACATAGTACCTCTGCTGCAAACATAAGGACCAAGCAGGAAACTCTTAACTCATGTGATAAAAGAGTGAGGTAGCTCATGATTAGAATAAATATGTTAGCCTTATTAGGAAGACAAGGTCTGTGTATACCAGGTCATGCAGGCTATTATTCAAAATCTTATGAGGCTTGGGACACATACAGCAGCATGCTTCTAGGGACACTTAAGTAAGTCATCAAATATATCCCCATAAACAAATGAGCACACACAAAAAAAATAAAATATTTTTGGAGTTTTGATATTTAAAAAAATAAAAATAAAAATAAAATTAAAAAAAAATAAGACTTAAAAAATTATAAAAGAGTTAAAAGAAAAAAATACGATTTTAAAAAAACTTTGGAAAAAATTGAAAAACCGAACCCGAACGTTCGGTTGGTTTCGGTTGAAAAAGTTGAAAAACCGAACCCGAGCGTTCGGTTGGTTTCGGTTCAGGAAAATTTTGAATAACCGAACCTGAACCTTCGGTTGGTTTCGGTTCAGGAAAATTTTGGAAAACCGAACCCGAACCTTCGGTTGGTTTCGGTTCAGGAAAATTTTGGAAAACCGAACCCGAACCTTCTGGAGGTTTCGGTTTTGGAAAATTTTAAGAAACCAAGGAGTTTAGATATGCAATTTGGAAAAACTTTTTACACAAAGAAAAACAAATTTTGTACAAAGAAAATATACAACTCAGAAAAACTACATTTGAAGTAATGAGCGAGTCAGATGGTTGAACCGAACCCGAACGTTCGGTTGGTTTCGCTTCTTACGTTTGAGTTTGAGAGGTAGTGTGAGGTACTGACTCTGATTCCATCATACCTAGCCCTTGCAATATTTTATTGAATGATGCTTCAGGAAGAGCTTTGGTAAAGACGTCAGCCAGTTGATCAGTGGTTCTTACGAAGTGAACTTCGACATTTCCATCTTCCACATGATCTTTGATGAAGTGATACCTCAGTGCTATGTGTTTGGTTTTAGAATGTTGCACTGGGTTATGACAGATCCTAATTGCACTTTCAGAGTCACAATATAGTGGGATCTTCTTCATATTGAGTCCATAGTCTCGAAGTTGACTCTGGATCCAAATCACTTGGGATGTGCAGGATGCAGCGGCAATGTATTCCGCTTCGGCAGTAGACAACGACACACACGTTTGTTTCTTGGATTGCCAGCTGACCAACTTCCCATCAAGAAATTGACAGCCACCAGTTGTGCTTTTACGGTCGAGTCCACATCCTCCAAGGTCAGCATCAGAATAGGCTTGAACGAAGAAGCCTGAATTGGATGGATACCATAGACCTAAGGAGGTGGTTCGCTTGAGATAGCGTAGGATGTTCTTTACTGCCAGCATGTGAGGTTCGCGTGGGTTAGCCTGAAATCGAGCACAATAACACACAGAAAACATGATATCAGGCCTGCTAGCAGTTAAATACATCAGTGAGCCTATCATTTGACGATAGAGCATGATATCGACAGCCGGTTTATCTAGTGAAGGGGTAAGCTTGGTGCCGAATGCCATGGGACTTTAACTTTTGAGTCGCCCATCATTCCAAACTTCGCTAGGAGAGTCTTCGTGTAAGCTTCCTGATTGATAAAGATGCCTTCGGGTCCCTGTCTTATATTTAAACCAAGGAAAAAATTAATAGGACCCATTGAGCTCATTTCAAACTTAGTCTCCATCAACTTTCTGAATTCAGCTGTTAAGCTGGGATTCGTGGAGCCAAAGATGATGTCATCGACATAAATTTGAACTATCATAAGGTGGTTACCTTCCTTTTTGCGAAAGAAGGTTGGGTCAACCGAACCTTGTTTGAATTTAGACATCTTTAAAAATTTTGTAAGCGTTTCATACCAGGCTCTCGGAGCTTGTTTGAGGCCGTACATAGCTTTATCCAGAATATAGCAATGATTTGGATACTTTTCGTTCACGAACCCAGGAGGTTGCTCCACATACACAGTTTCTTCGAGTTCTCCATTGAGAAATGCACACTTGACGTCCATTTGGAAAACCTCAAAGTTTTTGTGAGCAGCATAGGCCAGAAATATTCTAACAGATTCTAGCCTAGCTACTGGAGCGAACGTCTCTTCGTAATCTATTCCTTCCTCCTGACAGTATCCCTTGACCACCAGACGAGCCTTGTTCCTTATGATATTACCTTCCTTGTCCATTTTGTTCCTAAAAACCCATTTGAGACCAACAACCGAAGCATCTGGAGGAGTTGGAATGAGGCGCCAGACTTTATTCCTTTCAAACTCGTTCAGTTCGTCTTGCATTGCTTGAACCCAATCAGAGTGATCGAGGGCAGTGTTCACTGTCTTCGGTTCAACTTTTGATACGAATGAGTTAAACATACAAAACTCAACCTTTGAAAATAAGGATGTCTGTTTTGCCTTCAGTTGAGATCGGGTTAGAACTTTTTCAGATACATCACCAACTACTTGAGAGATAGGATGATCTCTGGTCCATTTGGTAAGAGGAGGGTAATTCGGATCGAAGGTTGGATCTAGTTCAGCGTTGATCATCTCTTCTGGCTCAGATTGGCTATCGTAATCAAGCGTCATATCATCATGCTCCCCCTCAATTGATGAGTCTTGAGAAACATGAGGTTCAGGGGTTTCTTGTGGTGCTGGACTTTCAGACGTTGAAGAACCTTCGTTTGGAGGGGCATCTTCGGTTGGAGAGGTACCTTTGGTTGGTGAAGGACCTTCGGTTGAAGATGTAGAGTTTGGCTCCCCCTGGACTTGTGAGCTTGGCTCCCCCTCTACATGAGAACTTGGCTCCCCCTCGACTGAAGCATTGATGGATGGAGATTCATCAGTGGGCGATTCTCCTTCATGCATTCTTCTTGCAGCATCTTCGACAATCTGCTTCATATGATCAACTTTGTTGTCAGCTGCACCTGCTTCTGAGAGAGAAGCTTTTTCCGGTTCGTCAAAGAGTTCCATAAATTTCTCGTATAAATTGGCGATCGAGACTGTGACTTGGCCAGTTTGAGGAAAGATTTCCTCGGCAGTGTCTTCTATGGCCTGTAGCTTCTTGACATAGCTATCGTCAAAGGTCACATAGTATGTCTCTTCAATCCTTCTTGAACGTTTGTTTAGGACCCTGTACGCCTTGGATGTGAGTGAGTAACCCAGAAAGATTCCCTCGTCGGCTTTAACATCAAACTTGTTGCGGTGTTCTTTAGAGTTAAAGATGAAACACCTTGAGCCAAACACATGGAGAAATTTCACATTGGGTTTTCTGTTATTTATTATCTCATATGGTGTGAGTGTGAATCGCTTATTGAGATAGGACCTGTTCTGTGTATAACAAGCAGCAGAAATAGCGTCAACCCAAAAATAAAGAGGTAAGGAAGCGAAACTTAGCATAGTTCAGGCAGCTTCACACAAGGATCGGTTTCGTCTTTCGACTATTCCGTTATGTTGTGGTGTGTAGGGAGCTGAGAAATTGTGACTAATTCCCTTTTCTGCAAGAAACTCTTCAAACTCCCTGTTCTTGAATTCAAGACCATTGTCGCTCCTGATGTTGCGAACGACCTTCTTGAGCTGGACTTCAATTTGCTTGATAAACACTTTCAGCTTTTGAGTCGTTTCAAATTTGAGCTTTAGAAAGAACACCCATGTAAATCGTGAAAAGTCATCAACGATAACAAGAATATACTTGCTACCACCGATGCTTTCGATAGATGAAGGACCACACAAATCGATATGAAGCAATTCGAGTGGTTCAACAACTTTTGTGTTGATTACAGATGGGTGACTGTGACGACTCTGCTTTCCCATTTCGCATGCAGCACACAAATGCTCTCTGTCGAACTTGAGCAATGGAAGACCCCTAACATGACCTCCAGTGACAAGTCGGTTGATATCTTTGAAATTGAGATGAGAGAGTCTTCTGTGCCACAACCAGCTTTCGTCGGATTGAGCTTTTGATAACAGACATATGGCTGGGTTTCCTTTGATGGGTTTCATGTTCAGAGGAAACATTTCACCCTTTAGCTCTGACTTTAGAATCACTTTCTTTGTCTTTTTCTCTATGATTTCAGAACCTTCATCATCGAATGAGACTTTGAGACCTGTACCTCCAACAAGCTGAGATACACTGATGAGGTTGTGTTGGAGTCCTTCCACATAAGCCACCTTCCTTATTGTAAAGTCACCATTCGTTATCATCCCGTATCCCTTTATGGTGCCGAAAGAGTTATTTCCAAACTTAACGTTGCCACCATTTGCAAGAGATCTGTATTCCCTGAGCTCCTCTTTCCTCCCTGTCATGTGACGCGAGCAGCCACTATCGATGTACCATTCTTCGTCAAACTGCTCGTCACTTATAACCTGCAAAAATTAAGCAGATTTAGGAACCCAAAGTTTCTTGGGTCCATGTGAGCTTTTCATGGGAACGGGAATAGTAAGAGAGATGTCAACTAGATATGTTCATTTTATTAGAGTTGTTTCATCTTTCTTTTTAATGGTAAAGACTTTTATTTTGTTAGGATTGGGTGTGTTCGTTTTGGACTCTGGTTTGGATTCATCGACCTTCTGCTTTCCCTTCTGTTCAGCTGATGAATGAGGTTTTTGAGAACAAGCGGGATTAGCTTTAGAGCAAGATGGAGATGAATTGGTGGAAGTAGAAGAATTAGAAGAACGAGAAGAGTTAGAATGAGAGGTTTTGGATGGAGAGGACTGTTGGGTTTTGAGCATTCTAACACTTCCTAAGTGTACATGCAACCCGAAATACCTTGGATCTATGTTTTCTCTATTATACATGCAAATAAGAACTTCCAAGGTATTATCCTAATCTAGCATATAAAACAATGGATATAGTAGGATAGAGTACATACCTTTTTGGTGTAGTAAGTCTTCATGAAGCTTGAGTGCTTAGTGCCCCAAGTGTGACACCTCAAATGGAATCACAATCATCAAAACACTTGGAATGACTTGAGAGAATTCTACACTCATCAAAATCGGCTAGCCCTTTCTTCACTATCTCTAGTGGCCGATTTTCCCTCAATAATAAGATGCTTATATAGTTACACAATTAGGGTAAACTCTTAATTGTCATGGCTTTCCATTTCCTTGGATCCATGGGTACAAATACACCATGGAGCATCCATGGACCATCCTATGGGTTTTAGCCCAACTTGATTATCCATGGAGCATTAGCCCACTATACAAGTATGGATGATTTACACAATCAACCCATATATTTAATTAGTCTTCTTTTGATCACTTAATTAATCCTAGATTAATTCTTGATCAATACTAATTAAATACTCTTATTATTCTTATTATTAATATACTAGAACTTATAATATATTAATAACCATAAGTGTCTTATTTCTCTCATTCAAGTGCATGATGGTATGCAACCCAAATGGACCATGCCGGGTCGGGTCAAGTCTTACCAAATATAGTTATGGACTTAGACATTAATCCAACAGTCTCCCACTTGGATAAGTCTAAAACTATTATTGCGTATGACTTCAGGAACCAACCGGCAATCGTAGCTCTCAAAAGCTTCTGTCGAACTCTGACCTTGTCGATGAACTCTGACCTTTGTCAGTGACTTGTCCATTAGATAAGGGATCATATATTCCTCCATTCTAGATATCATATGGACTGAGACATGGATTATAATCATTCTCTCTGTCCATTTGTTGTTTCCCGATTTCCGATTTATGACAACTGACTAATTGAACAAATCAAATCAGTCCTGGCCCGGCCGAGCACTTCCATTTGTCATCATCAAATCATCGAGGGGCCCACAGATATCGCTTTTATCCCGAAGGTAAAAGGAACGGATAAACTTCGACTCATATGGCTTGTTCTACTACTTGTTGAATCATACACAAAGGCACGTTTTATAGCACAGAGTTACCAAATGCGGTTTCGTGCAATCAATGTACTATCAACTCATAGTAACAACTCATATCTCTAGGTTTGAAGAATATAAGATATTATCGTCTCATGATCACTCGTGATAAAATCCATGAAGTGATTCCAATGAGCGCGGGTTGAATCCAATACTCAGAACTTATGAGCACTCATGATTGTTGTAGCCTTGTCCAACACCTTAGACCTCTACAACCCATCATGACAGTCTTAATTCATATCTACTTCCAAAATATGACTGACTGTGGATGGTTTGAATAACTTAGTCATTCCGGAAGAATAACCCAGTTTATTCGGGAAGTCAAAACATGCAAAGTGAAACACAATAATAATTGAATCCAATATGGTATCAACCCTTTGAACATAAATAAAACACCTTTTATTTATCACCATATGATTACACATTATTCATTGTACACTGTTTCAGCTATCAACTTTATTCTTGAATTTAAAACAATAGTTGTCCCATGCTCCAAGCATGTACACTATGTTTTCTTAAACACTAGTCATGCCACACACCAAGTATGCATACTATGTTTGTCTATGATCTTTACTTTGTGAACTAGATCAATTGAACATAACTTCAATGATTCTCTTTTCACACTCCCAAATCCTTACTGCAAATGCGAGAATTCCAAATTCATGCCATTTACAGAAATCTGTTAGATTCTAAACTTATATGCATTGATCCTCTTGTAACGATTATGCACAAAGTCAGAAAGACTTGACAACAATCATTACAGAGTATTCCAAAGGAGATCAGCTCCTTGGAAACATCCTTCTTGCATTAAGTTTCCTAATCTTAAACAGATTGAAAATTCTAACTTTGAAACATTTCCAGATTCCATTTTGACTATCACTTCTGAACAAGAGTTGCCTCCTTACAGATTATGTCAATATGGTCCTTCCAGAATTATCACTATACTTCCAACTGTCCTTGAGCAACCAATCTTTGGTAAACCTTAGATTGTCCTCGACAATTGTTTAATCCTTTTAGTCATATCCAGTTCTAAACCTTTTCCCTTCTTAATGCCCCAGGCATTTGGAAAATTTTAGAACGGATGATTATAGCACATGTAATCGATCCTATATCCGAAGCATATGGGACACGATTCATGATGTCTCACATAAAGACTAAACCAGTCTTTTGCTATAACATTTCCATTTCAATTTGCCAAGTTCTCATAATTCAGATTATGAAAAGGGATGCCGTAATCATAATCGAATTTTAGAACGCAAATAATGGACCCATATACAGAATTTCCTTATGTTGAGCCATTCCAACATGAAATTCATATATTTCCTTGACTAAATGATTAAAACCTCAAATCTAAACCTTATAGATTTGATATGAAGTATAATTTCCTCTCCCTTAATTATAGCAAAACAACTCTTTCCCAATTGAAACTTTTGTTTTCTATAATTAACATTGCTAACTTGCAATACTTATCATAATTATCATGCTCCCACTAACATGATGATTAATAGCATAACACTTATGCTCCCACTAGCTTTGACATGTACTCAGAAATCAGCTGGACTTCTAGAAATCAATACTTCATTGACTTTCTTACCAAAGTTCAGATTTCTGATGCTAGATTGTTTTGATAAAGCTGTATCAAAATCATACACCTTCCCTTAGATAGCACACTTGTGTATCTAAACAATTATGAAGAGGGATGCCGTAATCATAATGTTTAGACCTTTTTGCCACTTCTCACAAGTCCAAATTAGTGTGCCGGTTAACCACACGCGCTCCACTAACGACTTTGAGAATGCAAATATCACAATTGCTATCTAGCTAAAATCTACTTAGTGAAAGTGTTTCCTCACCATCATTTTCATGAATCAGAGAGAAACCTTATGACACTTAGATTTAATGGTGTATGTGTTCTTATCCATGTGAATTGTCAAAATCATAGTCACAAGAAAAGGATAATGACAAATCCAAACTCATATGGACTGAACTCAATCTTAATTTCTTGCCACCTGGCAGCTCAAGGGCCTACCATTGCTTCCAAGTTGTTGTGCAACAAATTGAGAACTCTAAGAACTCATATGCAAAACCAACTTTAACTGGAATGGGCACAGAATATGTCAACACGATAGGTTATGAACCTCAAGTTGTGTGCTAGTGAAGAACTTTAGGTTTTATTCTTGATTAGTTCTTGAGACTTTCAAGACTTTTAAGACTCCCACTGACCTCTTGACCTATAAGACTCCCTTGTCAAATATCCAAGAGATAGTGTGGATTCTAATCAAGACAAACACTTCACACAATTGGCCTAAGTTGGTCTTTGTTTTATCCAAAACATCACAACTTACCAATTTCAAATGTACAAGAGTAGAAAACTTTTACTCTTACATTTGACAAGTGTTTTAAACCTTCTTTAAGACATGTCACTCAAATGACAATCTTGGAGTATGACTCTAAGACTTGTATTGGAACGAAGTATGACTCATCTTCTTGATTTAACCATTTCAACAATTCAAGTTCCTTTTCTTAGTCATAATAATGCACTAAGATTTCCTTAGAGAACTAATTTTGATATGGTTTCTTAATCATTAAGATGATCTCAAAACTGATACTAAAGTACTCTCCCATCTTTTCAGATATGAGAAACTTTTATCCTTCTGCCTAATTTGATTCTTCTTAACGATCTTTAGTGGTGGACTTAATCAGTGCACAAGAATGTGTACTCGATCCCTAAGTCCTTTACTTGACTCACACATCCATGTGAACAAGTAATTAGTCTTAATTTTCCAAAACTTGAAAGTTCTCATTCATCATGCTATACAACTTGCATGATTCCAAGTTCCGGTCCAATTGAACCTTGGATGATGAGAATCTTTCCTTATTTGGTAAATTTAGACATTACCACAAATGAAAGAATCAATTTCATATTGCCACTCTTGCTCTTAACGGAATTATATAAGCAACAATTTTTCCTCAAATGCCATTGTAAGGATATTTTAAAATAAATAAAATCAAAAAATTTTCTTTTATTTTAAAACTTTGCGGAAAAACTATCCTTACAATCCATATGAAAACTTGTTGTTATCTATTCCTAAGCAATATCTCATAACTCCTAAGAAGTAGCTCAAGAATCCGATTTTTCAAACTATGCGATAGAAATCCATCTATGCGATCAGATTCAGCATATTCTTCCTTTAAGTTTCTTCACATTCCTTTGATTCTTAAACCATCACCATGCGACCCGGTCACATCATGTATCAAGAATCTCAGAATAGAAACTTAACAGAGTTAGATAGTGGATTTTACCTGAAGTAGAGTCAAACTTATTGACTTTAACATCCTTAGGTAAATTTGGCAGCTTCGCAACCAATTCCCTTTCTTTGGCAATACAAACATATGGACCCTTTGATAATGGTACACAGGACTATCACAGACTTAGCTTTTCTCTTTACCATTTGGTCAACCGAGTTGACTATAGCCGATCCCTTTCCATTGGGAAGAGAATGCTTTACTGGATATCCAATGTCATCATTGTCAATGTCCATAAAGTTTTAGGAAGTTGATCTTAGCAAATAGATAAGATCATTAAGGGTCTTGTCATAGTCTGTTTCATAGGTGTCCCAAAGGAACTCACTATGTGACTTAGAAAGTGATTGAACCACCAACTTTCTCAAGACTTTGACACCCAACTCTCCCGGCTTGTCAATATGTGACTACATCTCCAAGATGTGATCACACCTAGACCTTGCCTTGCCAATAGGGCTTGAGTGACCTTAAACTTTTCAAGAACTTGTGGGTTAGGGAGAATAGTTGGAGGAGGAGAAAGAAGTATGATATCCATGGGACATCATCTTCATTAGGAAACCTTGTTTCAAGAGATTTGGGAAGATCATAGGTGTCTAAACCAGACATCTTTTGGGAGATATTCAAGATAGTTGATTTAAAGTCCTTAATATAACACCCAATATGAAATATTAAGGCTAGAACCCAACAAACTATTTTATAACTTAGAAGAGGTATGCCGTAATCCAAGCTATAGAATATTTGAAGGTAGGTGAATGACGATTCACCAATTTCCACCAAGATAAACGAAATGTATAATTAGGTTTTAATTGGTTTTGAAACTCCTAGATCTTTGAGATTCATTGAACTTTTCAAAGGCATGTTTCAATCTCGAGTGTGTCCTTCAGGTTTTGTGACTGGGATGCCGAGGATCACAAAACAAGGTGTGAAGTAACCATGCAAATCACTTGGTACCCTTAATAAATTACCCCTCAATCGATGTGCCGGTTAACCACACACGCTCCATCGATACTATGATAAATATTAAGTCACCCTTTACCTACCTTGTTAAGTCCAAGTTAGTGTGCCGGTTAACCACACACGCTCCACTAACGACTTAGACAAAGTGTAAAGTGTAATTTCATGGATTAGCACCTTATTCACATTTTTCCTAAGTAACTAAGATTGGGTATTATTAAAAGTTTAGTTACTTAGTATTTTCATTAATACTTTTAATGAAGGGAGAATTATAGTCCTGTCAAACCCGTTCAGCTAACGACCCTCCACCGGTCAAGCAAGCGGTGGGTGAGAGTGGACACCCATTAAGTTGCCATTTTATAGGCAACAACCTTATACCCACCTTATAGACCGGCTTCGTGAATGAGGCGTACTAGCGGTAAGACTGACTTTACTCTTATACATATATATATTATTAACTTATAATATTATAAAGTATAAGGGTTGAATTTTAACTTTTAAAATTCTAAGGGCTAACTTGGAATTAAAGTATTCATTAGAGAAAACTTTACAAATTCCAAAACTTGAGGGCAAGTTTTGAAACTATTCAAAACTAATTAATTCCATAACTTATGTGTTTAAAGTAGTTTTAATCCAAAAACTCTTCAAGTTCCATAACTTGAGGACAAGTTATGGAAGACTTTAAACTAATAAAAGAATTAACTTTTCTTTATTTTATAACTTATGGAATTAATTAAGGTTACACCTTTTTTTATTTTATTTTTATTTTATTAAATGAAGAGACTCTTGGTCCTCCATAACTTGAGGACAAGTTATGGAGTCATAAAACCATTTAATTAGAACTAGACTCTTTATTTTGTAACCTTTTCCAATTTTTATGAGTTTTATGATTCTTAAATGTGACTTTTCATATAACTTGAGGACAAGTTACAAAAACACATTTTAGAATCAATTCTTAGATTAATTTGGATTAAAACCAACTATCACATAATTTTCATCATTAATCCAAATTCACTCATAAAACAAGATAACACAAAAAACTTTTGGTGATCCATAACTTATTCTTAAGTTATGTAATCCTTTAAAACATTAACACCAAATTTTGTAACTCCAAAAAAACTTTGAATCAATTTTTTTTTAAAACATTTTCAAATCCATAACTTATGGAGGTTTCAAAAAAAAATAAAACTTTTTAGATCAAACTTTTAAAACTAATAAAATAATCATATTATTTTATCTTTTATTAAATTTGACCTAATTCAACTCATAAAGCAAATTATTCAAATTTTACAAATAATTAGTTTTTCACAAGAACAAGTAATTATTTTAAAATTTGACAAACTTCATGTTTTTTTTTCCAACTTTGAAAATAAAATATTTGCATCAATATAACAGAAAACAACCCGTGGCTCTGATACCACTGTTGGGTTTTGAGCATTCTAACACTTCCTAAGTGTACATGCAACCCTAAATACCTTGGATCTATGTTTTCTCTATTATACATGCAAATAAGAACTTCCAAGGTATTATCCTAATCTAGCATATAAAACAATGGATATAGTAGGATAGAATACATACCTTTTTGGTGTAGTAAGTCTTCATGAAGCTTGAGTGCTTAGTGCCCCAAGTGTGACACCTCAAATGGAATCACAATCATCAAAACACTTGGAATGACTTGAGAGAATTCTACACTCATCAAAATCGGCTAGCCCTTTCTTCACTATCTCTAGTGGCCGATTTTTCCTCAATAATAAGATGCTTATATAGTTACACAATTAGGGTAAACTCTTAATTGTCATGGCTTTCCATTTCCTTGGATCCATGGGTACAAATACACCATGGAGCATCCATGGACCATCCTATGGGTTTTAGCCCAACTTGATTATCCATGGAGCATTAGCCCACTATACAAGTATGGATGATTTACACAATCAACCCATATATTTAATTAGTCTTCTTTTGATCACTTAATTAATCCTAGATTAATTCTTGATCAATACTAATTAAATAATCTTATTATTCTTATTATTAATATACTAGAACTTATAATATATTAATAACCATAAGTGTCTTATTTCTCTCATTCAAGTGCATGATGGTATGCAACCCAAATGGACCATGCCGGGTCGGGTCAAGTCTTACCAAATATAGTTATGGACTTAGACATTAATCCAACAAGGACTTCCTGGCTGGTGACTCTAGGTGACTCTTTTGCTTTTGATCATTGGAGGGACTGACCTTAGAGTCTTGTTCTCCTTTGACTTCAGAACTGAACCTCTGCGTTTGGTTGGAGTTGTTCTTGGAACCGAACCTTTGGTTTCGGTTGAAGTCCTTTTCAGAACCGAACCTTTGCCTTCGGTTGGTATCTTCTTGTGAACCGAACCTTGGCTTTCGGTTGGTATTTTCTTGTGAACCGAACCTTGGCTTTCGGTTGTTGGAACTTTCAGGCTTTCTTACAGGATTGTTTTCATACTTCAGATTCTTGTCTTTGTGTGAATAGTATGCATTCTGGGAGTGCCAGAATTGTTTCCTTTCAGAAAGGTTTTTCCTGTATCTTTGGTTCCTTTCTATCTTCTTATCCCTCATTTGCTTAGGTTGATGATGAACGTTCGCTTTCGTTTTTGTTGTCACCTTGGCTGGTTCCTTTTGAACTTCAGGAGTTTTACTTTGAGCCGAGGGAGCAGAGGGAATATCCGAAGAAGATTCAGTTTGCACTGAGGAAGTGGAAGGAATATCTGATGAAGTTTCACTTTGAGCTGTTGGAGTAGAGGGAATGTCTTCTTTTGCTGAATGATCATTCTCCTGAGGAATATCTTTCGTAACACTGGTACTTGGCTCATTGAAGTTATCCGGCTTATTTAATGGTTCAGGGATGTATCTTCCTTTGCTCATCCAGGAGGTTCTTTCAGACAAGCCAACGGTTTCGTTTGCATTATCAATAGGAGCTTCCCAGAAGTACTCATCACAGCCATCAACATTGTCTTCGTTAACAATAGCTGTGAGTTCAGCTGTTTGATGTTCGGTTACTCCAGTCACCTTGTATACCTGATTCGGAGTGGTCCTGACCTTTTGATACACAACAGCTTTTTCTACTAATTTCGGGGACTTTTGTTGGGACAATCTAGCGAATTCCACAGAATTTTCAGAAATAAGATTTTTGTGGTTTTCAGTTTCGCTTTTAACAAATTCTGAGCAGTCAACCGTATCCTCTACAGAAATTTCACTCATGTTTTCGTCCTCGTTAAGCTCAGATGCATTTTCAACATCGATTTTATTTTCTGAGCTTACGTTGGCGTTTAGAGAGTCAAATTTTTGCATGGTTTCGGTTCTGAGTTTAAGTCTGTCATTTTCGTCCAAAAGATTTTTGAGCATGTCCTTGTGGTCTTTGGATTTGATGAAGGACTCAATTTTGTCCAGTCCATACATATAGGTTGGGTTGACATCATCAGACGATATCACACTCTCACAATTGTAGGCTTCGGCATCGATTTCATCCTCCTTAAACTCTAGGAAGGGCAAAATCATGCGATGGATCTTTTGGCCTATCTCACAGTCTAAGTGAAGTTGAGTAATATTGGAATATAAACGTTTAGCAATTAAACAAAAAACATTTCGTTGTTTTAACAATTTTAAATTGTCTCTCTGCAAATAAATGTTTTCGTCTTTGACTTTAACTAATTCCGACTCTTTTAACTCAATCCACATTCGCCGCTCCTCACTCTTCGACGCCACCCTGCTTAATTGATCAGTCAGGTTAGAATTGGTGACTCGAGTTTGAGTTAAGCTACTATCTAAATGAGAAATTCTTGTATTAACATTTTTTTAGTTCTTTCTCATATGAGGATGGTGGTACTTTAGATGAAATAAAAACAGACTGTACCTTCTTTATCAGTTTATCGAGCTCATTGAACTGTTGGCTGAGTGGTTTGGCCGTAAAGCACATATCCTCCTGTACCTTCGGTCCATCGCTTCCTCCATCGGTGTTGTATCCCCTCATTTATGATACGTCAGTCACCATGAAGCATTTTCCTCCACTGCTTTTCTCCTTAGCCACATACGCCTTTCCATGGGTAGGCTTCCTCACTTCTTCATCTTCTGAGTCAGTAGACCAAACTTCTGTGCTACCGAACTCATCGTCATTAACCGAACCCTGCACAATAAGAGCATTAATAGAAGGGTTAGCTGTAGACTTCTTCTTTCTCAACTCATCCAATCTCTTCTGCAGCACGGCTTCCTCATCATTTCCATCGTCCTTTTCAGCCATCTTCTTAAGAACACAGTCCTTAGCATAGTGGTTCTTGCCACCACAGTAGAAACAGCTTACTCCGGAATCGCCAACTGCCTTCGGTTCCTTCTTGGGCTCCTCAGCCTTCGGTTCATTGTTCACTTTTTCAGAGCTGTAACTCCCCTGCCAGTTTCGGTTTTTGTTGCTGGGGAATCTCTTCTTTATGAACCTCTTAGGATTGGACACCATCATGGCATAATCCTCAGACGTGAGGTCATATTCCTCCAAGTTAAGCTCTTCATCCTCCATCACAGCTTTACTTTTAGATAGGAGGGCCAACGAACCAAGACTAGAAACAACGTTCTTCTCTTGTACCACAATCTTCTCTTGAGACTTTAGAATACCCACCAGTTTCGCCAAATAGTATGATTTAAACTGCTCATGGGCTTTGACTGTGGAAACCACTGCTCTCCACTCTGACCTTAGTCCGTTCAAGAAAGTAACCTTCTGTTCGATAAGCTTTCTTTCAATGTCGTGTTTGATCATCTTGCTGAGAAGATGATTGAAGCGATCAAACGTCTGGGTCACCGTTTCTTCGGCCCCTTGCCTGAATTCTCCAAACTCAGATAGAAGCAAGGTTTGGATAGAATGTTCAAGATCTTCGTCTGTGGAATACAGTCCGCGAAGTCTATCCCATACTTCCTTCGCCATAGTACATGAGCTGACCAGTCTGAATGTGTCTGACTGAAGGGCGAATCTGATCAACCTTAACGCCTTAATATTACACTGGAATTTGTCTTTCTCGTCTTGTGCAATATCCTTCACGTCCTTAAGCAGATCGTTGTACTCTTTTTGTGTCTTGATGATTCTGGATGTAGCAGAATGAGAAAACGGTCCATTGATGATGGCTTCCCATATGAGATAACCATTGTCCTCCGATCCAATCACGTAATCTTCAAAATGATGCGCCCATACTTCATAGTCATGGGTGTATAAGATTGGAATCTTTGTTGTCGAACCGATGCTGTTGGAAATATTAATAGGGTTTGATTGCGTCGCGTCCATTATGATCGTAAAAACCTGTTCAAAGATCAGACTTGTAATAAAGCAGATTAGGGCAAAACAATAAATATTAAGATACGTCAATTAAGATGACGGCTCAATAAATATCGATGATTGCGGAAAACCCTATTGGAAATCTTTTTCACAGAAAAGATGTGTATCGATTACACAGCCTCCTGCTCTGATACCAATTGATGGGATTAAAACAACTTTTAATCTATAAAGATCGATTAGATCTTGAACAAGTATATGAATATGAAACAGTAAAAACGCAATAATAAGAACAAAGCAGCTTGAATCAAACGTGTCGAATGATTAAATAAAATCCTCAGAAGAGCTCGATTAAGAACATCAACTGTAGAGGATTAGAAGATTACAAGAACGATTAAAGAAAATATTGTACTCTGTATGAATCGCTATGACGATAATCTCTAAAAACCTTACCCTAATATGCATGCAAGCATTAACTTATATACAATACATAAAAGGCTCTCGATTGGACAGGCCCAAACCGGAGAATACAAGGCTAAACTAACGAGCCCAAAAGACGCAACATCAAAACTATCTTCAGCCCAACACCTTCTTTTTCGCAACTTTGACAATTTTGGCCCAAATTGTAAAATTTTTGCCACTTTAGTCCTTCTTAAATTTAAAAAGCATTTTAAACCTTTGAAAAGGACTTGGAACACAAATAGTCCACTGTTTTACAGAAAAACATAGTTTTGGCCCTCCAAAACAGAAAATTTCGCATAATGGGCCCTATTGGGCCGAAAATGTCATTTTTACCCCATTAAGCTTGAAATTTAGGTTTTTAATCCTCCAACAAGTATATTTTCAGAAAATACATTATGAAAACTTTTTTGACTCATCTCCCTCATCAGATTTAGAAATATTTCAATTTGGGCCCTTTAACTTTATATTTTTAGCATTTTATGTCCAAAAATTGAGTTTTTAGCCCAAAGAAAATGTTACTAAGCCATTTAGCTATTTTTCTTAGAACACTTTGTATGTAGAAATATACTTGATGCTAATATCATTTAACACAAGGTATATCTCGGTTTTGAGGGGTTTTATGGCTAGATCCAACATTATAACACACCACAACACACATATAAGCATGGAAATTATACAAGGCATACAAAACACATATAGATCTACACTTTCACTTGTATTCCCCCCCCCCCCCCCCCCACAAAACTCACCAAAACAGAAAATAGGGGGTATGAAGCTCACCTTGTTTGACGCTTTCGGTTTTGAAGAGAAGATGGAAGAAAAATGAAGTGATTTTCGGCCTAGCACCTTTCCTTGGTAGATCTCGAGTTTGGTGACTTCTAAGGTGCATGATCACAAGTTGGAATAGATTTAAAAGAGATTTTTGATGGAATGAAGTAGCTAGATCATGGATATAAGTAAAAACTTACCTAAGATGATGATTAACTTGAAAGATCCTCTTGAAAGCTTCTAAATTTCGAGATTTTTGAGTGGAGAGGGAGGAGTGTTCTTGAGGGAGTTTGAGAGATTTTTGTGAATGTGTGTGTGTTTGAGTATGGCCGAGAGCAAGAGAGAGAGGGAGAAGAAGAGACCTTGAGGTGATGTTTGCATGGAAGAATGAGATATAATGCATGGATATCCAATGAATAAAAATGAGGTGGCATCCAAAGTCAACACTTCTCCATCTCTTCTTGGATTTGGGCCTTGGGCCGAAAATTTTGAGGAAGAAAGGAAAAATTTTGGCCTTTTTCCCTTAAGCCCAAAATTAGAGTTAGTTAGGGTGTTCCTTGGCCTTATAGAACAAAATAGTGATTTTTACATTTTTGTTGGACTAGTTTGGGTTATTCATGGATCAAAGCTTTTAATTCATTTCATTCTAGGCCCAACATGGCCCAAAATGTTGAAATAAATTAGTGTGGGTCTAATTAGAGCCCAATTAGGGTTCTAAGCCCATGATAGTCTAATTGGAAGCTTATTGGTCCATTTGGATCCAATAAGGAAGTCCTAGTCCAAAATGGACTTAAACAAGGACTTCTAGGGTTTCCAATTGTTTGATGACTATTTGTAGTACTTGTATGATGTATTTGATTGAAGTTTTTGATGTCATAATAGTAGGTGTCAACCATGTTCTTAAGTTTTTGATTCACATTAACTTGAGTGTATAGATTACAGGACACAAAATTTCCAGTTGTGACATATAATATTCGGGACGAGGTCCAATGATAGAGGGCGGGTGCCCAAGGAATGGTTTATGTGATAGTTTATACTTGTTGTCTGTGTGATACTTGTATGTGCCTGGTAGGGAGGTGAGTGTGGGTGAGGTCCTGTGTCTCACCAATTGCAGAGTGTGGATGGTGTTCCACATCTTATTAGCAGCAGATCAGGGGCGAGGCCCAAGTTAGGGAAAGAGTGAGTGTGGGCTGGGCCCGTATCTCACTATCTGTATGAGCATGGATGGGGTTCCATGACTCATCAGTAGAGTTCAGTTGTTAGGACCGGAGGGTAGTCAGATGCCCCAGAAACGTCTGACAGTATGTGATGATATGTTTATTTGCTGGCATGATATGTTATGATATATGGTTTAGTAGCTGACTGTGGGCGAGGCCCGTATCTCAGAGATAGTTGAGTGTTGGCGAGGCCCGTATCTCCCAGCTAGCAGAGTGTGGGCAAGGCCCGTATCTCCATGAGTGTGGGTGAGGCCCGTATCTCCTAGTTGTTCATTATATGATTATATATACTGATATGTCATGGTTTAGTAGCGGAGTGTGGGCAAGGCCCGTATCACCATGAGTGTGGGTGAGGCCCGTATCTCCTAGCTGTTCATCATATGATTGTATGGTATGGGGGTATGATGGGGGGGGGGAACTCATTAAGCTTTGTGCTTGCGGTTTTCAGTTTTGGTTTCAGGTACTTCCGGTAGCGGAGGGAAGAGCTCGGGGTGATCGCATGGCACACACCATAGTTTAAGACAGCCTGGGAATGTTTACTCTGATAACGAACATGTATTTTGGAAACTAATACTCTGCTTATGTTTTAAAATGATGAATTTGCTTAAAGTAATGTTTTATTAAAAGAAATTTTTAGTCTTGAATTTTGGGACGTTACAATCTCCGATGGCTGATCTAACGACTCCCCGGCAATAAATTCACAAGGAACACTTAGTCAAAAACTGAAAATCCTTCTAAGGGTAAAACGACCATTTTACCCCTGGTCAAAATCAACGCTCTGGTCAAAGTCAAAGTCAAGGTCAACTTCCAGTTGACCCAACTCGTCTTGAGAATGCTAGAATAGGTGAGGGTACTTTTGCTTCATTTGATCTTCGCGTTCCCACGTGAATTCTGGCCCACGCTTTGCGTTCCACTGTACCTTCACGATTGGGATGCGACTTTGCTTAGTACGCTTCACCTCCCTATCCATGATTTCGATTGGTTCTTCAACGAATAGGAGATTCTCATTGATTTCGATTTCGTCAAGAGGAATGACAAGGGTTTCATCTGATAGGCACTTCTTCAGGTTAGAGACATGAAACACGGGGTGTACACCGTTTAGCTCTGCGGGTAGTTGCAGTCTGTAGGCTACCGGACCTATTCGGGCGACGATTTCGAAAGGTCCAATGTATCGCGGGTTCAGCTTTCCCCGTTTTCCGAAACGTATAACCCCTTTCCAGGGTGAGACTTTCAACAGTACTCGATCACTGACCTGGAATTCTAAGGGCTTTCGCCGTTTTTCGGCGTAGCTCTTTTGTCGGTCACGCGATGCTTGTAATCGAGCTCTGATCTGGACGATCTTTTCTGTGGTTTCGCGAATGATCTCCGATCCCGTTAGTGCCTTGTCCGACGTATGTGTTCTTGCTAGCTGGGTATCACCTACTTCAGCCCAACATAACGGTGATCTACATTTACGCCCGTACAGTGCTTCGAAAGGAGCCACCTTGATGCTCGAATGGTAACTATTGTTATATGAGAACTCGATCAACGGTAGGTGGGTATCCCAAGACTTCCCAAAGTCTATCACACATGCACGAAGCATGTCTTCAAGCGTTTGAATGGTTCGTTCGCTTTGGCCGTTCGTTTGTGGGTGATACGCGGTGCTCATGTCGAGATGAGTTCCCATTGCCTTGTGGAGTGATTGCCAAAAGCGCGATGTGAACCTACTGTCCCTATCCGAGATAATAGATTTTGGCACTCCATGGAGTCTTACGATTTCTCGTATGTACAGCCGCGTCAGTCTCTCCATCTTGTAGGATTCTTTGATTGGCAGGAAATGGACAGATTTCGTCAGTCGGTCGATTATTACCCATATGGTGTCCAGTCCGTCCGACGTCTTGGGTAGCTTGGTCACGAAATCCATAGAAATCCCCTCCCATTTCCACTCAGGGATTGCCGGTTGCTGTAACAATCCTGAAGGTTTCTGGTATTCCACCTTTACTTTGGCGCACGTAAGGCACTTACTAACATAGGTCGCGATTTCCGCCTTCATGTTAGGCCACCAATAGTGTTGTTTAATGTCCAAATACATCTTGTCCGAACCGGGATGAATGGAGTATCGTGTCTTGTGGGCTTCCTTCATAACGGCCTCCCTAAATCCTCTGATTTTTGGGACCCAAATACGGTTCATGAAGTAGTATACCCCATTCTCCCTTGCTTCTAGGTTCTTTTCCATCCCGCGCAATGCCTCGCTAGTTCTATTTTCCGTTTTCATAGCCTCTGACTGGACTGATGCAATTTGAGTGGCCAGATGAGATTGAATGGTTATCGAGTGTGTTTTCGTACGGCGATTAGCATACTCCTTCCGACTTAATGCATCAGCTACCACGTTGGCCTTGCCTGGGTGGTACTTGATCTCGCATTCGTAGTCGTTTAGCAATTCCACCCATCTTCGTTGTCTCATGTTTAGCTCCTTCTGATTCAAGATGTGCTGGAGGCTCTTGTGATCCGTGAAGATGGTGCACTTTGTACCATACAGGTAGTGCCTCCAAATTTTCAAAGCGAAGACCACGGCTCCCAGTTCTAGGTCATGGGTCGTGTAATTTACTTCGTGCGTCTTTAGTTGGTGGGACGCATATGCTATCACTCTTCCACGTTGCATGAGAACGCAACCTAAGCCCTGATTCGACGCGTCACAGTAGACCACAAAATCTTTCGTTCCTTCTGGTAGAGATAGTACAGGAGCGCTACAGAGGGCTTGCTTCAAAGTTCGAAACGCAATCTCTTGTCGGTCCGTCCATTTGAATGGCACACCCTTTTGCGTGAGCAAGGTAAGCGGCTTGGCAATCTTAGAGAAGTTTTGGATGAATCTCCTATAGTAGCCTGCTAGGCCTAAGAACTGACGAATTTCTGTGGGCGTGGTCGGAGTTGCCCATCCTTCCACAGCTTTGACCTTAGAGGGATCCACATGAATTCCGTCTTGGCTAACTACGTGGCCTAGGAAATTCACACTCCGGAGCCAGAACTCACACATGGAGAGTTTGGCGTACAGTTTTTCCGATCGTAGAGTGTCTAAGACTTGTCGGAGATGTTGGCCATGCTCCTCTTTGCTTCGAGAATAAACGAGGATGTCATCAATAAACACAATGACGAAGTTGTCAAGGAACGGTCGACATATTCGATTCATTAGGTCCATAAATGCGGCAGGTGCATTTGTTAGACCGAAGGGCATTACGACGAATTCATAATGTCCGTAGCGGGTTCGGAAAGCGGTTTTAGGAATATCCTCTTCCCGGACTTTGAGTTGGTGGTATCCGGACCGTAGATCTATTTTAGAAAAATAACTAGCTCCTTGGAGCTGGTCGAATAGATCATCGATTCGTGGGAGTGGGTAGCAGTTTTTAACAGTGAGTTTATTTAAGTCTCTATAATCGATGCACATTCTGAAAGATCCGTCCTTCTTTTTGACAAAGAGCACCGGAGCTCCCCATGGCGAGTAGCTAGGTCGGATAAATCCCTTGTCCAGAAGCTCACTGAGTTGGCTGGACAATTCCTGCATTTCAGCAGGAGCCAACCGATATGGTGATTTAGCGAGAGGAGTTGCTCCTGGAACGAGGTCGATTCGGAACTCAACCTGTCTCTCTGGGGGTACTCCTGGAAGATCTTCAGGAAACACGTCCGAAAATTCACACGCTACCGGAATATCTTGAATGTTAGTTTCTTCTTTGGTCTTGTCCACTATGTGAGCCAAGAATGCCAAATTGTTCTTTCGCAGATGTTTTTGTGCCTTGATGCACGAGATGAGACGAAGATTCGTACTGGGTTTGTCTCCGTAAATTACTAGGGTTTCGTGATTTGGGAGACGAAGGCGAACGGCCTTCTCATGGCACATAATCTCAGCATGGTGGGGGCTTAACCAATCCATGCCGATAATCACATCGAAACTCCTAATTGACACTGGCATTAGGTCTATTCGAAAGACGTGTTGGTTAAGGGTTAGGGTACATCCGATGTAGATCTCCCCAGTGGATTCGGTTTTCCCATTGGCCATTTCCACCGTATAGGTTTCATTTAGCTTCTGGGGTTGTTGTTTTAATAAATGTTTAAACTTCTCGCTTACGAAACTTCGCTCCGCTCCGGTGTCAAATAAGATGCATGCATAAGTGTGGTTTAGGAGAAACGTACCGATCACAACTGCGGGGTCCTGAACTGCCTCACCCTGACCCACAGTCAGCATTCTTCCTGCTCCTCTGTTTCCTGAGTTGTTGTTAGGGCAATCTCGGCGGAAATGCCCCGTCCTTCCACACCCGAAGCAGGTGTGGCTAGGCCCTGCATTGTTGCCACCGGCATTGGTGTTGTTGTTATTGCGGTGGTTGTTGTTGTTGTTGTGGTTGTTTCCTTGACTTTGGTTCTGAGGAGGGTAAGCCCTGCAGAACCTTGCAGTGTGTCCCCTTCGGTTGCAACTGGTGCAATGGAATTCCCTGCATTCGCCAAGATGGTGGAAACCGCACTTATTGCATTTGGGAAGATTACCGGAATAGGGTCTTGTAGCATTTGAAGCAGCTGAGGCTGGAGCATGTGGTGTGGCTGGAACCGGTGCGGTGATAGCGTTAACTGCCACTGTCTGCTGCCTTTTAGAGGTCTCGGGGCCCTGACGCCCCTTTCTCTTGTTGTTCCTCCCTTTCCTGCCATCACCCTCCTTTTTCTTCTCAGCCTCCACTGGCTTCTCGCCCTTCTTGTTGTTATGATCATATAACCTCTTCGCCAATCTCTTCGCACTGTCAAACGTTTCAGGGTTCGCAGCTATCACGTTCCCTTGAATAGGAGGTGTCAGTCCCCAGATGAATCGCTCAATCTTCTTTCCTTCTGATGTGATCATACCCGGGTATAGCAGAGATAGTTCGCTAAATCTCGATATGTAGGCATCGATGTTCGCATTCTGCACAGTGAGATTCCATAGCTCTTGCTCCATCTTCTGTATTTCGCCTCGGGGGCAGTACTCAGCCATTAACATTTCTTTCATTTCTGCCCATGGTATAGAGTTGGCGACAGGGAGCGTCATAGCTTCTACGTGTCCGTTCCACCAAGTGAGTGCTTGGTCCACAAAAGTTCACGCCGCGAACTTCACCTTCATCTGCTTGGGGCAATCGCATATCTCGAATACCGACTCTACCTTCTCGATCCATCGCTTCAGAGTTATCACCCCTCCAGTGCCGTTGAAAGTTCGTGGTTTAGCGTTTGTGAAGTCCTTGTAGGTGCACGTTTTAGTGGGTCCTTGATTTGTCCCGTTGTTCGAACTTCCGGACCTTTGCCCGTTGCCTCCTCCGTTGTTCCCTTGGTGAAGTTGTCCATAGCTGTTGTGACCGCAGCAGACACGGCTGCCTGGAAAGCAGTGGTGTCAACTTCAGGCGGGGTTGGTTCGGGATTTCTGCGAGTAGCTCGGCGAGGCATCTTTCTGTCATGAA
This sequence comes from Lactuca sativa, assembly GCF_002870075.4. NCBI lineage: Eukaryota > Viridiplantae > Streptophyta > Magnoliopsida > Asterales > Asteraceae > Lactuca > Lactuca sativa. Next base: position 170,564,996 of record NC_056624.2, on the reverse strand, counting down.
ACGGAAAGATGTCGAGTGTATGTGGTTTCTGTGAGGTTGTGATCCTACTAACTAGGTGTATGGTATGAACTTAGACATTACTACCATCGGGCATACAATCATAACGTCTCAACACATAACAACTTGTAATATCATAGCAAAACACACAGAGGTTCATTAATATTATCCGCATTTAATACAAGAAAATTTTGCTCGTAAGAGCATACATAAGTGACGCTGTTTCGACAGCATAACGGCTCCATGAGTAGTGTAGTCACTTAAACATAGAGCCGGAGTACATAACATAGTTCCTAATGACCTATTATGATAAGTCTATCCCTAACCGTGATGAGTTGCGTTTGGAGGTGGTGCCGAAGTCATATGCCGAAATGTTGCGCCAGTAACTACGTCATCTCTGCCATGTCTCCAATAACCTCATCCCTCTCATGCTCTGCTCGCACTGCCCGAGCTTCCATAGCATACAGTTGTTGTCGCAATGCGGCGACCTCAGCTTCGAGGGAACGGTTCTCTCTTGGGGGGTTCACTGGTGGAGCGGGGTGATCTGGTTGTGCCTCGTTCTCGCATGGCGAGACGGGGTCCTAGTCCCCAACCTGACCTTCCTCGTCGTCGTCGTCGATCTCTCCAAATTCGTAGTCAGTGTCTACGTATTCGTCGGGTCCGACGTCGTGCGCTTCCCCTGGATTCTCTCCCGGTTCATTCTCAAGCACCCGTGAGCTACTAGGACCTGATGAAACTGGATACCCTGCTGCTCTTCCTCAGGCTCCTCCTCCTCTAGCCACCCGTTGTTTCCCTGATTAGGGAAATAGGGGTCTCCAGGGTGATGAAAACCAGCCATGCTGTCTGCGCGAGTATGTAAATATGCTAACATTATTCCTAGGGTGCTATGACTATTATACAGACTAAGCAAACGTTCTCTTTTTGGTGATAAAGGGTATAGTTTTAGGTTCCCTAGCTATCCCGATCTCATCAAGATGTGTGTTAGTTTTACTTTGGAGAGAATGTAGTTGATCAGGCTACATTCACTCCTTGGTACCACTAAGAACAGTCCCGAATTAACCGAGATACCAGCATTATTGTGTTTGATTCGGCGTTAGGTTCTTATTCCTAATGCAAGCAAGCGTGTTTTATTTACTTGTTTTGTTTAGAGTTATGTTAGTCCCTCTTTTTGGTTTATAGTTGCATATCAATGTGTGGCTCGACATGCTAGTTCACTATAAACAAAGCTCTGATACCAACCTGTCACACCCCCGAACCAGGCGGCGGAAACGTTCGGGAGCTGCCGTGACTCAATTGAATACCATAACATTGAATATATATGAAACGTAACAACATTCGTCACCATGCATTAATATAATACAACCATTAAAGTTTACATGAAGTACATTGTTTAAACATTACATTCCCAAAATAAATTGTTCGGTTCGTTAATAAGTAAACTGCAAGCCATCACTGAGTACATTTTCCTTGAATTCACTGGTTACCTGAGAATACAAGTATTTTGAAAAAACGTCAACATGTGAAATGTTGGTGAGTTCATAAGCGGTATTTAAAAAAAAAACATGTTTCGTACCGTTTGAAAACCACCAGAAAATCCGATATTTTCTGAAAAGAAATGCTTTTGAAAACGTTTGTGAAGATCCATAGGTATGCTTGTTTGTTTCTATACTTGTAAGAATTGTTCATTAGAGTTGTATGCTTTTCGAATCCGTATGTATTGAAAAAAAAAACCCTAGGAAAACCCGATGTTTTCCTAATTCTTTGAATTCCATGAATTTACATTGAAACCATTGCAACGCGTGTAGTGTCAATCCCAGGCGACATTGGATTATTTTTTAGCATGATTAATTACTACAAACACACGTTACACAAACGACCAGTTTATAGCTATACTAACGATCCCGTAGGCGTCGTCCGTACTAATCACGTTATCCAACCGCCCTGACTACGTGTAGTCCCACATTCGAGGAGAAAGAGGACACGAAGACCCCGATGACTCCATTAACCGGTTGGGGATAAAAAATGTACGAGGGGTCCCTGACCCACCTCGCATGAAATGTCGACTTTACTAGCAATACCAAAGGACCCTTGGGGACCAGTAGTATACAAGCCATTGAAAGTCCTTTTACGTTGTGTTAGATCGGTAAAACCCAACACTTCGTAAGGTAGAGTTCTTCGGGCCTTAAGATCAGGTCATTAGGCTAGCTAGGCCCAACAAACAAGATTTTACACTTTTGGGGCCCAAAGATGGTGCGTAGACGTCTGTGCACACTCGCATGTATATTGAATTCCCAAACGTTACTTGTATGAATCGTAGTATCGTCGTGTTAGTAGTTTCAGATTTTTATTGGTTCGAGACCGAACCAATTCGTTTAACAACGACTTTTGGTATTGTTGTGTATTGTATTTCGTCGATAGTCGCGGTGCCATTATTTGATCAAATTGCGTGTATTGAATTAGCCTTGGAAGTTTTCTGTTTTCAGCCCCTCATTGTTTGTAAAATTTACTTTTTCAACCCTTTAATTAAATAACTTTCCGGTTTGGTCCTTAAATCATTTTTCTTGACATTTTAACACCAAAAATTATTGAAATTGATATTTTTCAGCATATTTTTCATTGAAAACAGTTTAAGTCCCTGAAAATGCAGTTTTCTCGGTTATAACCCTTCTTTTTCGCAACTTTGACAATTTTGGCCCAAATTGTAAAATTTTTGCAACTTTAGTCCTTCTTAAATTTAAAAAGCATTTTAAACCTTTGAAAAGGACTTGGAACACAAATAGTCCACTGTTTTACAGAAAAACACAGTTTTGGCCCTCCAAAACAGAAAATTTCGCATAATGGGCCCTATTGGGCCGAAAATGTCATTTTTAGCCCATTAAGCTTGAAATTTAGGTTTTTAATCCTCCAACAAGTATATTTTCAGAAAATACATTATGAAAACTGTTTTGACTCATCTCCCCCATCAGATTTAGAAATATTTCAATTTGGGCCCTTTAACTTTATATTTTTAGCATTTTATGTCCAAAAATTGAGTTTTTAGCCCAAAGAAAATGTTACTAAGCCATTTAGCTATTTTTCTTGGAACACTTTGTATGTAGAAATATACTTGATGCTAATATCATTTAACACAAGGTATATCTCGGTTTTGAGGGGTTTTATGGCTAGATCCAACATTATAACACACCACAACACACATATAAGCATGGAAATTATACAAGGCATACAAAACACATATAGATCTACACTTTCACTTGTATTCCCCCCCCCCCACAAAACTCACCAAAACAGAAAATAGGGGGTATGAAGCTCACCTTGTTTGAAGCTTTCGGTTTTGAAGAGAAGATGGAAGAAAAATGAAGTGATTTTCGGCCTAGCACCTTTCCTTGGTAGATCTCGAGTTTGGTGACTTCTAAGGTGCATGATCACAAGTTGGAATAGATTTAGAAGAGATTTTTGATGGAATGAAGTAGCTAGATCATGGATATAAGTAAAAACTTACCTAAGATGATGATTAACTTGAAAGATCCTCTTGAAAGCTTCTAAATTTCGAGATTTTTGAGTGGAGAGGGAGGAGTGTTCTTGAGGGAGTTTGAGAGATTTTTGTGAATGTGTGTGTGTTTGAGTATGGCCGAGAGCAAGAGAGAGAGGGAGAAGAAGAGACCTTGAGGTGATGTTTGCATGGAAGAATGAGATATAATGCATGGATATCCAATGAATAAAAATGAGGTGGCATCCAAAGTCAACACTTCTCCATCTCTTCTTGGATTTGGGCCTTGGGCCGAAAATTTTGAGGAAGAAAGGAAAAATTTTGGCCTTTTTCCCTTAAGCCCAAAATTAGAGTTAGTTAGGGTGTTCCTTGGCCTTATAGAACAAAATAGTGATTTTTACATTTTTGTTGGACTAGTTTGGGTTATTCATGGATCAAAGCTTTTAATTCATTTCATTCTAGGCCCAACATGGCCCAAAATGTTGAAATAAATTAGTGTGGGTCTAATTAGAGCCCAATTAGGGTTCTAAGCCCATGATAGTCTAATTGGAAGCTTATTGGTCCATTTGGATCCAATAAGGAAGTCCTAGTCCAAAATGGACTTAAACAAGGACTTCTAGGGTTTCCAATTGTTTGATGACTATTTGTAGTACTTGTATGATGTATTTGATTGAAGTTTTTGATGTCATAATAGTAGGTGTCAACCATGTTCTTAAGTTTTTGATTCACATTAACTTGAGTGTATAGATTACAGGACACAAAATTTCCAGTTGTGACATATAATATTCGGGACGAGGTCCAATGATAGAGGGCGGGTGCCCAAGGAATGGTTTATGTGATAGTTTATACTTGTTGTCTGTGTGATACTTGTATGTGCCTGGTAGGGAGGTGAGTGTGGGTGAGGTCCTGTGTCTCACCAATTGCAGAGTGTGGATGGTGTTCCACATCTTATTAGCAGCAGATCAGGGGCGAGGCCCAAGTTAGGGAAAGAGTGAGTGTGGGCTGGGCCCGTATCTCACTATCTGTAGGAGCATGGATGGGGTTCCATGACTCATCAGTAGAGTTCAGTTGTTAGGACCGGAGGGTAGTCAGACGCCCCAGAAACGTATGACAGTATGTGATGATATGTTTATTTGCTGGCATGATATGTTATGATATATGGTTTAGTAGCTGAGTGTGGGCGAGGCCCGTATCTCAGAGATAGTTGAGTGTGGGCGAGGCCCGTATCTCCCAGCTAGCGGAGTGTGGGCAAGGCCCGTATCTCCATGAGTGTGGGTGAGGCCCGTATCTCCTAGCTGTTCATTATATGATTATATATACTAATATGTCATGGTTTAGTAGCGGAGTGTGGGCAAGGCCCGTATCACCATGAGTGTGGGTGAGGCCCGTATCTCCTAGCTGTTCATCATATGATTGTATGGTATGGGGGTATGATGGGGGGGAACTCATTAAGCTTTGTGCTTGCGGTTTTCAGTTTTGGTTTCAGGTACTTCCGGTAGCGGAGGGAAGAGCTCGGGGTGATCGCATGGCACACACCATAGTTTAAGACAGCCTGGGAATGTTTACTCTGATAACGAACGTGTATTTTGGAAACTAATACTCTGCTTATGTTTTAAAATGATGAATTTGCTTAAAGTAATGTTTTATTAAAAGAAATTTTTAGTCTTGAATTTTGGGACGTTACAATCTCCGATGGCTGATCTAACGACTCCCCGGCAATAAATTCACAAGGAACACTTAGTCAAAAACTAAAAATCCTTGTAAGGGTAATACGACCATTTTACCCCTGGTCAAAATCAACGCTCTGGTCAAAGTCAAAGTCAAGGTCAACTTCCAGTTGACCCAACTCGTCGAGTTACCTCCTAACTCGTCGAGTTCCTATGATATTCAGACTCGAGATAAACCGAGTCAACTCCTCGAGTCCCTTTACAGACTCGTCGAGTTCCACCTGGTACGGAATCGGGACAAATTGACTCAACTCGTCGAGTCCCCTTCTGGACTTGCATTCCCCTTGTCTGTTTGTACTATTTTGATGGATTAATCCCCTATACGTCAGATCTAAGCTCCATGCTTCACATAAACCCCAAAAATGTCCTCTTAAGGGTAAAGTTTCCAACTTTACCTTTTAATACCACTTCTTAATGGGTTTAGCTCAAACCCTAACTCCTTGGGACCTACAACTTAGTCCTTAAGCCATCTATACACCAAACTAAGACTTATAACCACATATCTAAACCCCTAACACTACTTAGACACGTAAAGCTCCCACCTTTCTCTTCATGCATGGCCTTTTTGGGCTAAAAAGGCCAAACTAGCACTCTATGGTTTGCATGGGGGCTCTAATGACATAAAGTTTGCACCTTTATGCCTTAAAAACCCTTAATGATCTCAGATCTGAAAGGACCCTTGCTTGGGACGTCCAAATCCCAAAGGTCAAGCTCTTTGAATCAAAACCCTCAAAAATGGAAGATAAGTAGATCTAAAGAATAAATGATCAAGTTGTAACACCGTAAATTTCAAAACAATTTTTCACATTTTATAAAAACATAATTCATTTATTATTCATAAAAAAACATCATTGTTTAAAACTCAAATTCATAGCATATAACAATCCCAAGATCTCATAACATAAAAATCCCGTGTGTGTACTGATCAGGCCGGCGCCTTCCCGCGATCCTCACTAGTACCTGAAACAAATAACACCAAACACTGTAAGCACAAAGCTTAGTGAGTTCCCCAAAATACCATATATATAACACATATTAGCCACTCGAGGCTATAACCCTTTGGGTCCGTGCACCCAACTCTATGAACCCTCAGGCTCTATCTCTGTGAACCTTCTGGTTCTAACTCTGTAGCATGCACAACATAAATCACATAGAATAATGCAGTGCAACACATAACACATATATAGCATACAACATTGTATCACATAACTCTAATTACCTATTCAAGGTAAAGTATAGTGAGAAGACTCACCTCGCGTATCTCGGTAACTCGTAAATCCCAGAAATCACTAGTGCTCGATCTCCCGAGCTATAGTCCTTCTATAACACAAATATATCTCTAATTAACACTTTCCCAACTAGGGTTGACTAACTCTATCAAGTCAACACCGGTCAACTCTGGTCAATGGTCAACGGTCAACCCAACTCGCCGAGTCTGGCGTGGACTCGCCGAGTCCCTACGGGGACCCGATTCCTCTGAATCCCTTCCGACTCACCGAGTCACTCACCCAACTCGGTTACTCAACCCCTGGTTCGAAAACACGGAACAACTCGCTCCAACTCGTCGAGTCTGCCAATGGACTCGACGAGTGCATTCCATGCACAACCCCAAACGACCTTCTGAGGTCAGATCTGTTCCACTAACTCATAGATCCAGTCTTTCCAAGCTTATTTATCACGTAAAGTTTATGTCTTGGCGCTCATATCACACCCATTGACTCATAAATGGTGTTATAACCTCAAACACAATGATCCCAAACCAAAACCTCCATAGACTCATATAAAGCTTGGACAAAGAGGCACTCTAGACCTCCATGGGTCCAAATCCAGAACCTAACTCGCTTAAGGGACCATGGGAGCACTAGATATAGTCACAAAAGGGCTCAATAAGCCCTAAATCAACATGAACATCACCTCAACAGAAAATGGTTCGAAAATAGTACCTCAAACGTGATGTTCTAGACCTCAGATCTTCAGAAAGTTAACCCTCTTGCTTCCTTTTGGCTATAGCTTCCTTTCCCTTGCTAGACAACACCTCCAAGGTCGACAATGGCTCCTTCTCTCACTCCAAACGCTCAAGCTCACTAGGGTTTCGCTCTGGGGGCTGGTGAGCACAAATGACGGCCATAAGGCCCTTTAAATAGGCCCCAAACCCGAGAAATTAGGGTTTCATTAAACAGCACGGACTCACCGAGTCCACCAATGCGACTCGTCGAGTCCGGTCATTAATCCGGGTGAGAAATCGCGTCTCTACTCGGCGAGTCTACGCACCAACTCACAGAGTTCTTCCACAAAACTCAAAATAAAATGAATAAATATAATACTTGAAATATCTGGATGCTACAATTCTCCCCACTTGAATCTAACTTCGTCCTTGAAGTCTCATCCCTGAAATAGCTCGGGATGCTGCTCCCGCATCTCACGCTCTGGCTCCCAGGTCAACTCGGATCCTTTCCGATGTTGCCACTGAACATGTACCAGAGGCACCTCCTTGTTCCTCAGAACCTTGATCTTCCGATCCACAATCGCAACTGGTCTCTCCGCGTAGTTCAAGCTCGCATCCACCTGAATGTCCTCTAGCGGCACTACCGCCGACTCGTCGGCTATACACTTCCTCAACTGAGACATGTGGAAGGTATTATGAATCCGCTCCAACTCCGCAGGTAGCTCTAAGCGATATGCTACCCTGCCCACTCTCACGATCACTCTGAACGGCCCAATATACCGGGACCCTAGCTTGCCCCTCTTCCTGAATCGAATCACTCCTTTCCAAGGAGATACCTTTAGGAGAACATAATCACCGACCTGGAACTCAAGCTTGGATCGTCGTCTATCCGCATAACTCTTATGGCGGCTCTGAGCGGTCAACAATCTCTACCGGACCCGTTGTATCTGTCTGTCGTCTGAAGCACAATCTCTGTGCTACCCATCACTCGTTGCCCTACCTCTCCCCAACAAATGGGAGTCTGGCACCTCCTACCATACAACAGCTCAAAAGGAGGCATACCAATGCTCGAATGATGGCTGTTATTGTAGGAGAACTCTGCTAAGGGCAAATACGTGTCCCAACTTCCGCCAAAATCCAACACGCATGCTCGGAGCATGTCCTCGAGCGTTTGAATCGTCCGCTTGCTCTGACCGTCAATCTGTGGGTGGTATGCGGTACTAAAATGCAGCCTCGTACCCAACTCCTCATGGAATTTCTTCCAAAATCTGGAAGTGAAACACACATCTTGATCTGACACAATCGAGATCGGCACCCCATGCCGCGATACCACCTCTCTCACATAAACCTCTGCTAACTTTTCCGCAGAAGAACTCTCACTAATGGCGAGAAAGTGAGCGCTCTTTGTCAAACGGTCTACTATCACCCAAATCGCATCAACACCCCTCGCCGTTCTCGGCAATTTGGTGATAAAATCCATGGATATCTGCTCCCATTTCCATTTTGGGACTTCCAGTGGTTGCAACTTACGATGCGGTCTCTGATGTTCGGCCTTAACCCTACGACAGGTTAGGCACCTCTCAACAAACCACACTATATCTCTCTTCATACAGGGCCACCAATACTCCCTTTTAAGAGCCAGAAACATCTTAGTGGCCCCGGGATGGATCGAGAATCTCGATCTATGCACCTCCTCTATCAAGATGGTACGCGTTCCTCCAACAAACGGTACCCAAATCCGACCCTGGAAGGTCATAAGCCCTCTGCTATCGGTTACGAACTCTAATACCTGACCGATAACTCGTTCTCTCTTACGGTTCTCCGGTCTTACTGCCTCAGCCTGAGCCCCTCTGATGGTGTCCAACACCGGAGTCATCACCGTCAATCTCATACAAATATCTCGAATCGGGGCGTTCTCTGCCCTACGACTCAGGGCGTCGGCTACCACATTAGCCTTGCCCGGGTGGTAAAGGATCTCACAATCATAATCCTTTACTACATCCAACCATCTTCTCTGACGCATGTTCAGGTTTGGCTGATCCATCAAATACTTCAAACTCTTGTGGTTCGTGTATATCGTACACCAAACCCCATACAGGTAATGGCGCCAAATCTTGAGGGCGAACACCACAACCCTCAACTCTAGATCGTGGGTGGGATACCTTGCCACGTGAGGATTCAGCTGCCTCGATACGTACGCGATCACATGCCCCCTCTGCATCAACACCACGCCCAACCCAGATATCGATGCGTCACAATACACCACGAAGTCCTCCATTCCCTCTAGAAGAGCCAACACCGGGGCTTCGAACAATCTCTGGCGAAGAGTCTCAAATGAGGCCTGCTGCTCGGGGCCCCAGCTGAACACCACACCCTTCCGAGTCAACCTGGTGAGAGGAACAGCAATCTTGGAGAAATCCCTAATGAACCTCCGATAATAGCCGGCCAACCCAAGAAAACTCCTGATCTCGGAAGGAGATTTCGGCACCTCCCAACTCAACACCGCCTCGATCTTGGCCGGATCGACCAAAATCCCCTTTTGGTTAACGAGGTGACCAAGGAATTGCACCTCTCGTAACCAAAAATCGCACTTGGAGAATTTGGCATAAAGCCTCTCTGATCTCAGCACACTGAGGATTTCTCGCAAATGCTCCTTATGCTGCTCCCTGGATCTCGAATATACCAAAATGTCGTCAATGAACACAATCACTGATCGATCCAGCATCGGTCTGCATACCCTGTTCATGAGATCCATGAATGCTGCAGGCGCATTGGTGAGCCCGAATGGCATCACCACGAACTCGTAATGCTCATAACGAGTCCTGAACGCAGTCTTCTGGATATCCTCCTCGCGCACCCTCATCTGATGATATCCAGATCTCAGATCAATCTTAGAAAACCAAGATGCTCCCTGCAGCTGATCGAACAAATCATCGATCCTCGGCAAAGGATAACGGTTCTTGACCGTCAACTTGTTCAGCTCTCGATAATCTATGCACATTCGGTGCGAACCATCCTTTTTCTTCACAAAAAGGATCGGTGCTCCCCACGACGAGCTACTCGGCCGAATAAACCCCTACCCTAGCAGCTCCTGAAGCTGCGAGGATAACTCCTGCATCTATGGAGGTGCAAGGCGATAGGGCACCTTGGCAATAAGAGCTGCCCCCGGAATCAAATCAATGTGAAACTCAACCTGCCTCTCGGGAGGCACACCCGGTAACTCCTCGAGGAAGACATACGGGAATTCCCGCACTATCGGAACCTCCTCAACCGTACTCGGTCTCTCTGCACCAACTCTCGTATCCACCACATATGCTACAAAACCACTACAGCCCTGCTGTAGGCTCTGTCTCTCTAGCAGCCGAACAAACCGTTGAATCATGACGGGTACCCTCGCCGTACACCGTAAGAACTCCCCCACTTGGGTCTCGTATAGTCACCAGCTGCCTGTCGTAATCGGTAACGGCTCCAAATCTACTCAACCAATCCATGCCTACGATAACACAGATGTCCCCCATCGCAATCGGGACCAAATCAATAGGAAACTCTACACCAAAGATCTCGAGTACACACCCTCGAATCACCTCCGTGGCATACACTTCTCTCATCGGCGATGGAGACTCTCAGAGGTCGACTCAACGCCTCCCAACTAATACTGATGTGCTGAATAAAAGCCAACGATACAAAAGATCGAATCGCACCCGAGTCAAATAACACCAAAGCAGGTACAAAACGCACAAGAAAAGTACCTACGCATAACATAAAATAAGCACAAAATCTCAAACATTACAACAAATACATGAAAGAATACATACCAGCCACGACATCGGGCGCTGCGCAGACCTGTTCCGCAGTCAACTGGAAGGCTCTCCCCCGAGCCTTCGGCGTCTTGGTCTTCACCGGCCGACTATCCGAATCTCTAATCGCAGCAGGGGCAGTCCCCTGAGAAGCTCCCTGTGCTGACCCCCGCAACAGCGGACACTCGGCCTTCCGGTGTCCGCTCTGGTTGTAGTGGAAACACACTGCAAACCCCTTGGGGCAGTCCTTGGCCATATGCCCCTCCTTGCCACACTTGTAGCATGATCCAGCTCTACAAACTCCATCATGACCCTTGCCACACTTTCCATAAGTGAGGCCCTTCTGGCTCCCTACTTTGGGATCAGCGGGCTTGGCCCGCTTGGCTTCCGGCTGCGACTGTGTCGGTCGCCAATCCCTCCCTTGAGACTCCGCCTCCTCCCTAGCCTGAATCTCTAGCTCAATCTCCCTCTTCCGGGCATTTGCCTGAAGCTCGGCAAATGTCCGGTACGAGGAGTTCGCCATGAAATCCCGAATATCTCTCCTCAAAATACTCAAATAACGGCTCATACGTGCCTGCTCAGTAGACACGTGCTCAGGGCAGAACGTCGCCCTCTCACGAAACATCCTGGTAATAACCGTAACGGACTTCGTACCCTGCTTGAGGGTCAAAAACTCCTATTCCAACCGATCCCGTTCCACTGGGGGAACGTGCTCATCACAAAACATGGTGGTGAACCTCTCCCAGGTCACTGCAGCAAGCTCTACTAGAGAATAGTGTGCTGTCGTGAACTTCCACCAATCCTTCGCCCCCAGGCGAAGCTGGTTCAGCACAAAACGAACCCTCAAGTGCTCTGGGCACGAGCATGTATAGAAATACCCCTCAATGTCAGATACCCATCTCATCGCTGCAATCGGATCTTGTGTTCCATCAAACTCTAGTGGCTTCGTGTTGCTGAACTCCCTGAACAACAACGAGTCACCCCCTTGCGGCCTAGCAACAGCAATGGCTGCGGTGGCCACTGCAACAGCAGCCTCAAAAAGAGCGACATAACGCTCGTCAAAAGTCTCAATCAGCGTGATCTTGATAGACTCGAACATCTCTGGTATCTCTGCCCTGATGGCCGTAGCCACCTCCTCATGGATGATCCGACGGATCTCCTCATCACTGGTCTCGTTGCTCTCTGGCGCATGACGTGTCCTCACCATGATCTACCTCTGAAAAACAACATACGATATATTAGAAACTCACTCGAGCATACTCACACTCGATAACTCGTCCCTCCTTGATCCCCGGCATCCCGAAGATTCTTACTTGAACTGTACACCGTCCCGGTGTTTTCAGTAGTACGGGCCCAATACTACCTTCCACACTGCGTCAGTATACAACCCAAGTCCTCCTCCTAGGATCCCAAGTCCCAAGTACTCTATTATGCAAAATCCTTTCTCTAATAGATCTCTCATAAGCTTCTCGCTGCTACCTACTCACTCTCAAGCATCTCATAGCAGCTCACCTTTCCCTAGGCTAAGGTATCACAAATCAGGTCACTCTAGTCCTAATAGGAGTACCTAGCCCACTATATCACGAGAATACATCATATGAATATCGTAAGCATATAACATAAAGGTATCTTGGGAAATCACCGTTCGGGCGCTGACTGATCGTACACACGACTCTGCTCTGCGTTTTTCAAAAATCTTTTACTCTTTTTGAAAATATTTCTCAAATCCTCAGTTTGAGTTCAAATACGCCCGAAGGTGTACTCGAATCCCTCAAACCAAGGCTCTGATACAACATGGTAAAATCACAAATCGTGTGTCTCAAATGTCATAGCAAAACGTTGTATCAAGACCATGTATCGAAATATCATAGTCTTAAATATCCCAGGCTGAAGATCTGTGGTGTATGCAATGCAGTCATCCCGAGCTCTTCCCCTTGCTACCGGAAGTACCTAAAACCAAAATTGAAAACTGTAAGCACGAAGCTTAGTGAGTCTCCCTAAACTACCACATACCATGCACATAACATGCAACTAGGAGATATGGGCCCGCCCACTCTCATGGGGCCCATACTCTGATGTCTTGGAAATTCAGGCCTCGCCCACACTCTGCTGTCTAGGAGATTCTGGCCCTGGCCACACTCCACAGTCTAGGAGATTCGGGCCCTGCCCACACTCCGCTACTAACATGCATACAAGTATCACACAGACAACAAATATATTTATTCCTATCAAACAGTCACATAACTATACTCAATAATACTACGAGATTCCGGCCCCGCCCACACTCGGCTACTAACATATCACATATACGGGCCGACCTTGGTGCCCTAGACTTGTTCCTACCTAAGGAAACTCACCTCTCAAACTTGCTGCTGATATCACAATTGAGGAATCTCCGATGGCTGATCCAACGACTACCCGGCTATAAATTCACAAGGAACACTTAGTCAAAAACTGAAAATCCTTCTAAGGGTAAAACGACCATTTTACCCCAGGTCAAAATCAACGGTCTGGTCAAAGTCAAAGTCAAGGTCAACTTCCAGTTGACCCAACTCGTCGAGTTCCTATGATATTCAGACTCGTGATGAACCGAGTCAACTCGTCGAGTCCCTTTACAAACTCGTCGAGTTCCACCTGGTACGGAATCGGGACAAATCGACTCAACTCGTCGAGTCCCCTTCTGGACTTGCATTCCCCTTGTCTGTTTGTACTATTTTGATGGATTAAGCCCCTATACTTCAGATCTAAGCTTCATGCTTCACATAAACCCCAAAAATGTTCTCTTAAGGGTAAAGTTTCCAACTTTACCTTTTAATACAACTTCTTAATGGGTTTAGCTCAAACCCAAACTCCTTGGGACCTACAACTTAGTCCTTAAGCCATCCATACACCAAACTAAGACTAATAACCACATATCTAAACCCCTAACACTACTTAGACACGTAAAGCTCCCACATTTCTCTTCATGCATGGCCTTTCGGGCTAAAAAGGCCAAAATAGCACTCTATGGTTTGCATGGGGGCTCTAATGACATAAAGTTTGCACCTTTATGCCTTAAAAACCCTTAATGATCTCATATCTAAAAGGACCCTTTCTTGGGACTTCCAAACCCCAAAGGTCAAGCTCTTTGAATCAAAACCCTCAAAAATGGAAGATAAGTAGATCTAAAGAATAAATGATCAAGTTGTAACACCGTAAATTTAAAAACAATTTTTCACATTTTATAAAAACATAATTCATTTATTATTCATAAAAAAACATCATTGTTTAAAACTCAAATTCATAGCATATAACAATCCCAAGATCTCATAACATTAAGATCCTGTGTGTGTACTGAACAGGCCGGAGCCTTCCCGCAATCCTCACTAGTACCTGAAACAAATAACACCAAACACTGTAAGCACAAAGCTTAGTGAGTTCCTCAAAATACCATATATATAACACATATTAGCCACTCGAGGCTATAACCCTTTGGGTCCGTGCACCCAACTCTATGAATCCTCAGGCTCTATCTCTGTGAACCTTCCGGTTCTAACTCTGTAGCATGCACAACATAAATCACATACAATAATGTAGTGCAACACATAACACATATATAGCATACAAAACTGTATCACATAACTCTAATTACCTACTCAAGGTAAAGTATAGTAAGAAGACTCACCTCGCGTATCTCAGTAACTCGTAAATCCCTGAAATCACTAGTGCTCGATCTCCCGAGCTATAGTCCTCCTATAACACAAATATATCTCTAATTAACACTTTCCCAACTAGGGTTGACTAACTCTATCAATTCAACACCGGTCAACTCTGGTCAATGGTCAACAGTCAACCCAACTCGCCGAGTCTGGCATGGACTCGCGGAGTCCCTACGGGGACCCGATTCTTCTGAATCCCTTCCGACTCACCGAATTACTCACCCAACTCGGTTACTCAACCCCTGGTTCGAAAACACGGAACAACTCGCTCCAACTCGTCGAGTCTACCAATGGACTCGACGAGTGCATTCCATGCACAATCCCAAACGACCTTCTGAGGTCAGATCTGTTCCACTAACTCATAGATCCAGTCTTTCCAAGCTTATTTATCACGTAAAGTTTATGTCTTGGCGCTCATATCACACCTATTGACTCATAAATGGTGTTTTAACCTCAAACACAATGATCCCAAACCAAAACCTCCATAGAATCATATAAAGCTTGGGCAAAGAGGCACTCTGGACCTCCATGGGTCCAGATCCAGAACCTAACTCGCTTAAGGGACCATGGGAGAACTAGATCTAGTCACAAAAGGGCTCAATAAGCCCTAAATCAACATGAACATCACCTCAACAGAAAATGGTTCGAAAATAGTACCTCAAACGTGATGTTCTGGACCTCAGATCTTCAGGAAGTTAACCCTCTTGCTTCATCTTGGCTATAGCTTCCTTTCCATTGCTAGACAACACCTCCAAGGTCGACAATGGCTCCTTCTCTCACTCCAAACGCTCAAGCTCACTAGGGTTTCGCTCTGGGGGCTGGTGAGCACAAATGACGGCCATAAGGCCCTTTAAATAGGCCCCAAACCCGAGAAATTAGGGTTTCATTAAACAGCCCGGACTCGCCGAGTCCACCAATGCGACTCGTCGAGTCCGGTCATTAATCCGGGTGAGAAATCGCGTCTTTACTCGGTGATTCTACGCACCAACTCACCGAGTTCTTCCACAAAACTCAAAATAAAATGAATAAATATAATAACTGAATTTCCGGATGTTACACAAGTTATAGAATTGATTACCAGAAAAGGAAGGGAATGAAACGTTTCTTCTGGATCTACAATCTTCTCTTGGAGACCTCAAGCTTCTTCTTTCTCTTCAAGCTTCAAAACATACAAAAACACTCAAAAATGGCTCACACACTCACACAATGCTCTAGGGTTTCGTGGATTAGGGTTTGAGACTTGGAGGCTAGAAATGAGGCCATAAGGTGGGGATTAAGTTGCTTAAATAGGGTGCAAAACCTCGAAATTATGGTTTCATCTTGGCAGGCCTACTCGCCAATTTGAGGGCTCTCAACTCGTCGAGTAGATGGCTTTAAACCCGCGTCCTAACCTGCTCCTACTCGACGAGTATGGGGCTTCCAACTCATCGCCATACTCGTCGAGTAGCTCTACAAAAAAATATACAATTTAAATGCATACCACGAACAAGGCGTTACATGGAGGTGCATCTAAAAGAAGAAGGAGAAACTTGAAGACTTGTTGTTTGAAGGAAAGCATTGAGATCCAGCATTTGCATCTCCTTTTGGTAGCTTGGGAGGTATAAAGTTCAAACCTTGCCTTTTAATTTCATGGATCTCTTTTTGTTGCACTTTTGGTCATTTTGACCCCTTTTGGTTGATGATTGGGAGTTAAAGTCGTTCTGAGGCTCAAAATTGTAGATCTGGATATATCATGGGTTCTTTCGGCATAAATGTAACATTCATAAAATTCTTGAAAATTTTAAACTTTTTAGACAACCACAAAACCATCATTATTTACAATTTGTTTTCAAAATAAGTTTCACATCAGAGAAATCCCAAAATCGTAAAACAAAACCTGAGGAGGTGCACGGTCACGCCATCGCCTTGTCGCGATCCCCTGAGGTACCTAAAACATAAACCAAAACTGTAAGCCCAAAGCTTAGTGAGTTCCCCCAAAATACTGATACATAACAAATAGCATAAATATAATAACAGCATGTAATAGGTCCACAACCTAATAGACTGGATTACCCCTGAGCCTACAACATAAGTCTGGCTTGCCCCACGGGCACATAGCTTTTGTCTGACTTGCTCCCTGGCCTGATCAATCAACAGACTAAATATTGTTAAGCCCTCAATATGAGTCTGGCATGCTCTTCCCGACCCTTAGTTCGTATCTGGAATGCTCATAAGTCCTCAGTATGAGTCTGGCATGTCCTCCTTGGCCCTCAGCTCATATCTGGAATACTTTAGGGTTTGTTGGCTACAACACAAAGCAGTACTACCTCAACCCATCCACATAATATGTCGACATACAACAAATAATATCATAAACAGATAAACAGTTAATTCACAGGTAGTCCTACAGATCTACCAGACTAGTATATTAAGACTAGCATGCATATCTATATCATACTCAACATATCAGCAATATCAGGTTATCAAACCAATGGTTCGGCCTTGGTGCCTTCGACCCGAAAGTATAGTGAGGAAGACTCACCTCACAATGTCGAACTGAACTGAAATCTCTGACTGCTGTCTCACCGAAAATCCTGAACTATCATAATAAATAAGCACATAATCAAGAATTGGGATACCACTCTTGACTAAGGGCCCCAAACATAGGGTAATTGTCCAATTACCTTTTCTCTAATTGGGCCAAGGCCCAAGTCCAAAATTTTACATCCAAAATGCCCAACTATTTCAAGGCCCGTTATTGGCCCAATTTTCCAAATTGGGCCCAAACCCCTTATTGGGCCTCACCCAAAGATCCGTTCCTCTAATTAGCCCAAAACACACTTGTTTAGATGGTTCATTAGGGCCCAAGTATCAAAGCCCACCAAACGGCCCAATACCTGAAGCCCAAAGTAGCTAAACCCAACAGTGTTGAGTACGTGGGGCGTACTCAGTTGTACGCTCAGCATACCCACCTTGACCAGAAAGCGTGACGTTGACCACCTACGCCCAACGTACGCCTTGGTACTCCCAGTGTATGTTGTGGCCATGCAAATCTCCATTAAGTTCTTAATACATCATGTCCAGACGTCCCAAGTCAGATCTACATCCAAAAAGGTATCCCAGACCATAAAGTTTCCAACTTTATGGTTATGCATGCTCAATAAGTCCCTAGACTCAAAACCCTTTCTTGTCTTAACCACTTAAGACCTTTATAACATGCATGCAACCACTAAATGGGCCAAGATAGCATTTTTATGACATAAAATACCCTAAATCTCTAGAATGGATGGACCCTTTGGTCTTAGAGTAGCTCAACTCATCAAGACCAAGAAAAGGGACTTAAGCACACATAAAACTTTCCATGCAAGATCTAACGGGAAATACAAGTAAAGGTAATAGTTTTTTACCTTTTGGATCTTCCCAAGGAGATGAAGGTGTAACATCCCGAGATTTTGCTGGTATTTCTGAATCCTCTCTTCTATTATTATTTTGTCATTGTAGTCCCTGGGGGTTAGAAGAGTCAACCCATGAGAAGTCTAAGGGCTAAAGTTGCAACTTTGAGATCAAGGGAGTACGCTAAGCGTACATAAGGGTACGCTGAGTGTACTAGACGTGCCCAAGTATGTTGGCGTACACTTGTGTACGTTGGGCGTATTCACGTCAGGTGGAAACCCTAATATTTAGGGTTTGGGTGCTATATAAACAACCTTATGAGCCCAAAACCCTCCCTTACCTCAGCCTCCACTGTTTAGAGTCGTTTTCCCCAAACCCTAGTCATTTCCTTGGGTGTGTGAGCTTATAGAATGTAATTTGAGTAGTTGGAGAAGAAGGTGTTCCGTCAAGGTGTTGGAGAAGGAGATCAAGCTCGTAGATTTGAAGTTGTTTGATGCCCTAGAAGCTCCAGAAGGTAAAAATCTTCAAACTTCATGCTTGCATGATATAGATCTAGCTATTCTAGTCTTATAAAACCATTCTTGTCCCAAAAGTCCCCAAATTGGTTCATGATGTGATTTGGACAAGATAAGTTTTCCTTTCAGACCCTTGAAGAGGTCCTAAGTGATAAAAATGAGGTCCCAATAGCTTAAGTTGTCCCATGCATGAAGTAGAGAGGTATTAATGGATTAAGACCATTGATTAAGATCTTTCTGGAAGTCCAAAGTAATAAAGTTCAAGACTTTATGGCTCTAAGACACTTTTGGTCGATGGATCTGAAATATGGGCTTAAGTGCTTAAGCCATTAAGCACTTATTAGGGTTTTGGCAAAACCCCACGTACGCCCAACATAAGTTATGTACACCCAGCGTACTGAGTCAACCACCCCGATGGTGGTCAACGTCAGGAAGAGTACGCCCAACATACCGTAGGAGTACGCCCCGCCTACGTCCTCTATTGGGCCTTTGACAAATTGGGCTTCGGGATTGGGCCACTTTTGGACTAATTAGACTTTGGCCTTTTTAGGCCCTCTGAATAATTGAGGTTGGGCCAGTTTTGATAAGGGGCCCTATAATGAGGCCCAATTATGGAGTTAGGCCTAAATTAGGAAATTTGGGCCATTAATGGGCTTTGGATGTATGGGCCTTAAAGATCATGGATTTGGCAATTAGGCCTTGGCCCAATAAAGAGAAAGGACAAAATGGATTATGTGGACCCTTAGTCAAGATTGATATTCCATGTATTGACATAGTGTTTATTATTTGGATAGTTCGATATTTTTGGTGAGACAGTGATTCGGGAGTTCGATTCATCAGTTGAGATCGACATTGCGAGGTGAGTTCTCCTCACTATATCAACAGGGTCTAAGGCACCAATATCGGCCCTTATCAGATTTGCATCTGGGTTTATTGCATGATATGTTTATTTATTTACATCCTAGTAGTTAGGATGGTTGTTATGCTAGAGATCGGTTAGATCAGTATCCTGGTTATAGGATGGTTGCTATGTTAATGATTGGTTAAATCGGTATCCTGGGTATAGGATGGTTGACATGATTAGTGATTTGTTAGATCTCCATGCTTAATTGTTCATATGTATATGCATATGTTTGTTGGTCTGGGGGGAAGGGTCGAGGCAGGTCCTGCTATGTGTAGTAGGCCAAGACACCCTGGGCAGACCAGGTAGACTGCAGGCCCGGGCCGGCCAAATCTAGTCAGACCAAAGGCCCAACGAGTGGTCTGGATAGGCTGAAGGCCCCGAGGAGGGCAGTCCAGACGTTCTGAGGGCTCGGAGAGCGGTCCAGATAGACCAAGGACCGGGAGTCAGTCCAGTCAGACTGATAGCTCATTATGCATGATGTTTGTTTATATGTCATATGATATGGTTATATTTGTATGGCCTTGGTATTTTGGGGGTAACTCACTAAGCCTTCGAGCTTACATTTATCGATTATTGTTTCAGGTACCTCTGATGATCGCGGAAAGACGAAGGCGTGATCGTACCATTCCTCACACTTTATGATTTTATGTTTTGATTTTGGGATACTCTGACAATATACTATTTTGAAAACAAGTTTTGTAATAATCATGGGTTTTGAAATGTTTTAAAAAAAAAAAGTTAAAATTTGACATGATTTCTATGGATGTTACAAAAGGTCTCAAATCCAAAGCTTAAATCCACACCAAGGTTCTTCAAGGAATCTCTTCTTCTTCTTCTTCTCAACACAAAGAACCCTCACACACACACACACACTCAAACTCACACACATAAGGCTAGGGTCTTGAAAAATGTCTCAAAGATATGGAGGCTGGAAATGTTGGGGGAAATGAGTTATAAGGACACTTATATACCACCCTAACCCTAATTATTAGCGTTTTCATCCAGACATAAGTACGCCCAGCGTACACAAGTGTATGCCCTGCATACTTATGTACGCTTAGTGTACTCCTCCTGACCATAATTACCAAAATTTCCATTAGGGCATTCCATAGCTACAACCTTCTATTCCCAAGGACTAGTAATGACAAAAATAATAATCAAGGAGGGATTTGAAAACACCTAAAAGCTTGGGACGTTACAACTCTCCCCACTTGATCTAGACTCCGTCCTCGAAGTTTGCTGCAGCAAATAGATCTGGGTAATGCTCCTGCATTTCGGCCGTTGGCTTCCAGGTCCACTCGAAGCCCCTTCAATGTTGCCATCGTACCTTCACCAAAGGTACTTCCTTGCTCCTCAAAACCTTCACCTTTCTCTCTAAAATAGCTATTGGCCTCTCAACATAGTTCAGGCTCTCATCAACCTGAATATCATCTAGTGACACGACCGCATGCTCATCCAATACGCACTTCCGTAGCTGCGAAACATGGAAAGTGTTATGGATCTGACTGAGCTCCTCGGGGTGGTCTAATCTATAAGCAACCTTGCCAACCTTGGCTAAAGCCCGGAACGGTCCGATATATCGGGGGCCCAACATCCCCCTCTTCCTGAAGCGAATCATACCTTTCCAAGGTGAGACCTCACACCATGTCACCGACCTGAAACTCCAACTCAGATCGGCGCCAGTCGACATAACTCTTCTGCCGACTCTATGTAGTCTGCAATCTCTGCCTGATCTGCTAAATCATCATTGTAGTCTGTGAAATCACCTCACTCCGACCCATGGCCCAGTGACCAACCTCGCCCCAACAGACTGAGGTGCGACATCTCCGCCCATACAGGAGCTCAAAAGGCGAAGCACCAATGCTGGAATGGAAGTTGTTATTGTAGGAGAACTATGCAAGAGGTAGGTAGGAGTCCCAGCTCCCACCCAAATCAATAACACATGCTCGCAAAATATCCTAGAGAGTCTGAATGGTCCGCTCAATCTGGCCATCGGTTTGCGGATGATAATTTGTGCTGAAATGTAGCCTAGTGCCCAGTTCCTCATGGAACTTCAGCCAAAATCAGGAGGTGAACCAAACATTACGGTCTGAAAAAATAGAGACCAGAACCCCATGGCAAGCAACAATCTCACGAATATACACATCGGCCAAGCTCCCCCGAATTGCCAAAAAGTGGGCACTCTTGATCAATCGGTCCACGATGACCCAAATAGCATCAAAACCCTTTGTCGTCTTCGGCAACTTGGTGATGAAATCCATCGAAATGTGCTCTCTTTTCCACATGGGTACCTTCATAGGCTGCAGCTTTCACATTCGCTTTACCCGGAACAGAAGATCCAACCGACTTACAGCTCAGGGCATCCGCCACCACATTCGCTTTACCTGTCTGGTAAAGGATCTTGAAGGCATAATCATTGACTCCGTCCAGCCACCTACGGTGCCTCATGTTCAGGTTCGGCTGATCCATAATATGCCTCAAACTCTGGTGATCCGTATAGATAGTACAACGAACCCCATAAAGCTACTGTCTCCAAATCTTGAGGGCAAAAACCACCTCCCCTAACTCAAGATCATGTGTGGGTTATCTCGCCTCATGTGGCTTCAGCTACTGCGAAGCATAATCTATCCCCTGTTGTAACGCTCGGTTCCTGTTATGCATTTAAATTTATAATTTATTCATGTTTACAGAGCAACTCGACGAGTTGGAAGCCCCAAACTGTTCGAGTAGATATTATTAGGACCACGGGTTGAGAAACCTACTCGACGAGTTGGGAGGCCTCAACTCGACGAGTAGGTTGGCAGATATGAAACCCTAATTTCCAGGTTTGCACCCTATTTAGACGTCTTAAACCTTTCATGTTGGCCTTATTTCCAGCCTCCAAGTCCCACACCTTAAATCTTGAAAACCCTAAAGCCATTTGAGTGTTTGTGATCTATTTTTGAGTGTTTTGATGTGTATTTGAAGCTATTGGAAGAAGGAAGAGCTTAGAGACACAAGAAGGAGCATATAGATCCAGAATCCTTGCCTCATCCACGTCACTTTTCTGGTATAAAGCTTGAACCTTGCCTTGTAGTTGATTATATCTTCTTTTAGGGTTATTTTGCTTGTTCTTGGTCCAAATGACATGGTTCTTGGGATTTTGAGGTCCCAAATAGAGAATACGTCAGATCTAGGGCCTTAAGGGGTTTTCATGGCATAAAGGTGCCAACTTTATGGCCATGGAAGTCCCATGCAACCTTTAGACCATCATTTTGGCCTTTGGAGCATCTAATGGCCATGCATGTAGAGAAATTTGGGACTTTACGTGATCTTCTTATCCCTAGAGTCCAGATATGTGACCTCATGGTCTACCTTGTAGTTTTGGTGATGTTTGGATTAAGAATTTGGCCTTTTTGGGTAAGGTTTTGAGCTTAACCCATTTAGGAAAGGTATTAATGGGTAAAGTTGGAAACTTTACCCTTCTAGAGGCATTTCTAGTCGAGATCTGAAGTATAGGGTCTAGGTCAGAAGAGTAATGGCTTAACGAGTGAGAAGGGGCTAACAGACAGAGGAACTCGACGAGTTTAATGATGGACTCGCCGAGTTGAACAAAAGTGTCTTGATTCTATGATAAGGAAGAACTCGGTGAGTTCATGGAAGAACTCGACGAGTTGGCTCGCGAAATCATAATTCTATGATTCATGGGAACTTGGCGAGTTGAAGAGATAACTCAATGAGTTGAGTCAACTAGGAGCATTAACTTTGACTTTGACCTGGACTTGACTTTAACCATAGTTCACCCTAAGGTTTTATGGGTATGAAATGGTATCTAAGGGGTTGTTTTGATTCAGGGAGTGAGTAGAGCTGATCCCGAAACAATAGACGTCTCAGCTAGTATCCAACATTTGAGGTGAGTTTCCTCATGTATGAACGGGTCGAAGGCACCAATGTAAGTCCGTATATGTATGTTAGTATGTTCCAGACTAAGGTTCGATGTTGGGGAGTGCCCTTAGATGTTTGTTTTGGATTTAGGGCCTTTGGTCATCTAGTTTAGGCCTTGGCTTTGGGCTAAGCTTGCGGAAGGGTAAAAAGGTCTCTTGCCCTAATTTGGACTCATAGTGTAAGTCAAGTGCTAGATGTTAATGGGTTATCTTTGTGTGTATCTGATAGCATGTGGATTATAGTGGATTTGCAGTCGGATATTATTCGTGGGATCAACTGTTGATGGGGTATTGTCTTGATGTTGGCGGTTCGAGGATCTGTTAGCCAGCAGTTAGGCATCGTCTATAAGATTCGGCAGTGTGGGGTGAGTTTTCCTCACTGTATTTACGGGTTGGAGGAACCAATGCCGACCCACTGGTTTGATATCCTGATATTTACTGATATGTTAAGTATGGAATAGATCTGTATGATTATGCTAGTTGCGGATATGTTAGTATGGTAAATATGTAGGAATACATATGATTCTGTCTGCATGATTATCTATATATGTTTGTTATTTGTTGGCATATTGTGTTGAGGTCATACTGCTTCGTGTTGTAGCCAACAAACCCTGGAGCATTCCAGATATTAGCTAAGGGCCGAGTAGGGCATACTAGACTCATACTAAGGACTTAGTAGCATTCTAGATACGAGTTGAGGACCTAGTGGTATGCCAGACTCGTACTGAGGCTTGAGGGTATTGGAGTCCATAAATGAGCTGAGGGTCGGATAGGGCATGCCAGACTCATACCGAGGGCTTAGTAGTATTCTAGATACGAGCTGAGGACCGATGGATATGCCAGACTCGTACTGAGGGATGAACATTGGTATTCCAGTCCGATGACTGATTGGGTTGGGAGCAGGACAGACATAAGTTGTGGGCCCTGGGGGAAGCCAGACTTATATTGTGGGCTCAAGAGCAAGCCAAATATGAGTTGTGGGCCCATAGGCAAGACAAACTCATATTATGGGCTCATGGGTAATGCAGTTCTTCTAGGTTGTGGACCCAGTACATGCTGTTGTTATATATGTGCTATTTTTTGTGTGTTGGCACTTTGGGGGAACTCTCTAAGCTTTGTGCTTACAGTTTTGTTTATGGGCATGCTAGATGCATAAAAATGCTATCTTGAAGGTTGTATTGGGACCATGCATGAGTTTAAGGCCTTAAAAGGGGTCTTAATGGAAAAAACGGGGTATTGGGTCCCATGTGGCATGCAAGGGCATAAAGTTGCCAACTTTATGCCCTAGGACATCTTAATAGACTCAGATCTGGAATTGGACGTTGAGATTTCGAGTATTAAGCACTTAATGGTCTTTTGTGCATGAGTAGTTTGTACGTTGTGCGTAATGTTGTGTATGTTGCGCGTACAATTAAAGGAATCAGTACGCTAAGCGTACTGATGTGGTACGTTGGGCATACGCTCCCTAGTGGAGTTTGGGTTTTGTTGGGCTTTTGAGCTAATTGGACCTTACTTAGCCTTGAGCCTGGACCAATTTAGAGTTATTTGGCCTTTGTTTTAGTTTGGACCATAGGTGGCATGGTTGGTTGTATTGTGCCTTGTGG
Source organism: Lactuca sativa (assembly GCF_002870075.4). Classification (NCBI taxonomy): domain Eukaryota; kingdom Viridiplantae; phylum Streptophyta; class Magnoliopsida; order Asterales; family Asteraceae; genus Lactuca; species Lactuca sativa. The sequence continues at coordinate 170,540,027 of NC_056624.2, read as the reverse complement.
CCCATTATTGTTTGGGCCTTGGATGTTAGGCTTATTTAAGAAGGAAGGTTTTTGGTCCATATTAGGGGGAAATGGACTTAGGATTTTGGGCCTTTGGCTAGGTTGTGTCATAATCCTAACTAGGGTAATTTATATATTTATTCAGTGTGAGATTTCTAGATCGGTAGCTAGACAACTATTGTTTTCAGCAGACTAAGGTGAGTCTTCTCACCATATCCATGGGTCGAAGGCACCAATGCTTGCCGATCATCTGTTTATGCAAATGTTAGTCGTTGTGTGTTATATGTTGTGATCGGGTTGAAACATACCCCATGGCGGGGGCCCAATATGATATGTCGGGTTGAAATATACCCCAAGGCGGGGCCCACTGTGATACATCGGGCTGAAATATACCCCGGAGCAAGGCCCCAGGATGGGGGCCCATATTTGTATTTGGTTGGAAATGAACCCCAGGGCTGGGCCTATTGTATGATTGATATGTGTTTATTTGGGAAACTTACTAAGCTTTTGGCTTACAGTTTATTTAGGTGTTTAAGGTATTTCCAGTACTAAGGGGAAGGGCCTCGCTTGATGGCGCAACATTCACTCTCCAACATTTTCCACATTTATTATTATGAATGCTCTAATTTTTTCTCATGACTTGATGTATTGGATTTCTGTTTAAATGAATTATGAATGAAATTCTCAATTTAAAAATGAAAAATTTTATCTACCTTTTGGGCTGTTACATCAAAAGACCAAAAAGTGACAAAAATGGTCAATAACAAGATCTAATAAATCAATGAGCAAGATAAAAGCTTTTTACTCACAATGGTCCAGAAATGAAGCAACCTTATTGAATCTATACTTGAACCCTTCTTCTATACACTTTGTCACCACCTTGTTCTTCAAGATTTCACATTCCAATGAAGAAATAAGCTCATAAATGATGTCAAGACTTAAAAATAAGTAAGAGGAGGATAGGGTTTCTCAATAAATGATCTTAGGTGATGGAGACTGGTTATGAGAGGGTTTCCCATAAGTTAGAGCTCTTAAATAGGGTCAAAACCGAAGATATAGGGTTTTGATATGTCGCGATTACGCCCTGCATAACATAAATTACGCCATGTGTAATTCATTAAACTCGCGTTCAAAATCAACATGTAACAACCAAAAATTTCATACCAAAAATTTTATTTTAACCATCATAAAAACACGTGTGTAACGCCCCAATATTTCAGGTATTGATTTTATATAAAGTTTCTTGGTTTCAAGGGCTACTCGACGAGTTGGTTGCCCTACTCGTCGAGTAGCATCGGGTTAGTCCACACGTTTTAATGACCTACTTGCCGAATCCAAGAAGGGCCTCGACGAGTAGGAGCTGGCAGATGAAACCCTAAATCTCTGGGTTTTGTACCCTATTTAAAGGATCAACAACCTCCCTTTACCCCCTTGCAGTCTTTTGAGAACCAAACCAACCCTAATTTGTGTGTGTGCTTCATTTTGTGTGTTATAAGTTTTGGAAGGTGAATCTTAGTGAGGAAAGCTTGGAGAAACAAGTGGCTAGAAGCAAGGAACTTGTGGGGATCAGAAATCTACCTCAGTTAGCATCATTTGAAGGTATCAAGTCGTCACCTTTACCTCATTTCTTTCTAGATCTCATTTGGGTGGAGTTTAGGGTATTTTTGGCTTGGTTATGATGATATTGTGGTGTATGAGCTAGATCTGAAGTTGCAACTTCAGATCTGGACCCTTCTTGGGTTCTAGGTTCATAAAGTTTCAAGCTTGGTCCTGCATGAAGCCCTCCTTGAGTGTAAAACTCCATTATAATCTTAGATTTGTCATTTAGAGCCTTGCATGCACGTAAAGTTTGCAACTTTACGTGATAAACATGCCTTGGGAAGCTGGATCTACAATATGGAACCTTAGCATGTCTTAAAAAGCATCTGTATGGATGAGGAATTGAAGGGAATCGGCGAGTCGCAAGGTCGACTCGGCGAGTCATATGACGATGGGCATGAACTCGGCAAGTTAATGAACAACTAGACGAGTCCATTGAAGATTGCCTTGGACTCGGCGAGTCAATCGAAGACTCGGTGAGTCGGCTAGGGTTTCTCTCAACCTTTGGATGCGTATGAACTCGACGAGTTATATGGGAACTCGACGAGTCAACCAAGGATTTCACGACTTCTCGAGTTTAGGAAGAACTCGACGAGTCGGTGAACTGCACTCGACGAGTTGGGTCAACATGGACTATTGACCTTGATTGTTTACTTTGACCTTGGCCAAGGGTTGACCAGTTGACCTCTGGGGGTATTTTGGTAATTTGGAGATTTATGGAAAAAGGTTTTTTTTGGTAACTATAGGTGGTGGAGTTCGTGTTGGTGATTCGAGAGTTTGTGCCTATCATTTTCAGTGCTACATTGTGAGGTGAGTTATCCTCACTATACTCAAGGGTCTAAGGCACCAAGGTCGGCCCTTTAAATTGTTATTAGATGTTATGCTAGTATGATTTGTTAGTTCGGTATCCTAGAAGGTAGGATAATATTATGTGGTATGTGGTATGATCTATTAGATTAGTTATGTCTACAGAATATTATATGACTATCTGTTATATGTGCACATGTTTGTTTGGCGGTTGAGGCTTATCTGCTTTGTGCGAAAGCCAATAGACCTAAGCATTCCAACCTGTTGGTTGTGGGCCGTGAGTATTCCATCCCGAGGATGATTGGACTCATAGTATGTGGGCATTCCAACCTGTTGGTTGTGGGCCTGGAGTATTCCATCCCGATGATGATTGGACCCATAGTATGATTGGCATTCCAACTAGATGGTTGAGGGCTTGGTGTATTCCAACCCGATGGTTGATTGGACCCATAGTATGTTGTTTATGATTATATGTGTGTTGTTGCGGGTATGGGTATTTTGGGGGAGTTCACTAAGCTTTCGGGCTTACAGTTTCAATTTATTGTTTCAGGTACATCGGGGGATCGCTGCAAGGCGAAGGCATGATCGTACAGTCCCTCATGATTTGTTTATGTTTATGGGAAAACTCTGATGTTAGATATTTCGAAAACAACTTTGTAATGATGACTGGTTTTAAAATGTTTTGAAAAAGTTTTAAATTGGCATGAAATTTTTGGGTGGTACAACGTGTCTCATTAACAAAATCCAAATATCCATCAACAAAGTTTTCAAAACAACAAGTCAAATCCAGGATCCACAAACATAGCTCCATATCAAGAGTGTGTGTACAATCACGCCGGTGCCTTCCCGCGATCCTCTGGGGTAGAGATGAGATTTAGAACCGGAAAAACCGGACCGAAACCGGAATCGGACTGGAACCGGAACCGTTAGAACCGGAATATGTAAAATCGGTCTGGGTCCCGGGTTTAAAGAATGGCTCTATCCGGGTTCCTGGTAATCCGGGTTTTGGGTCCTTAGGGTCCGGGTAAACTGGGTTTAAGAACCGGAACCGGTTTTAGGGGCCGGAACCGGTTTCTATGGAAAGTTTAAAACATGAATATCTCATTCGTTTGAAGTCAGATTGACATGAGGTTTTTTCCATAGTATAGTTTATAGTTTTTACGTGACTTTAGACTATAATTTTGTCATTTTTGGGTTTATATTCATTGACTTATAGTTTCTCAAAGTCGGGATATCAAAGCTGAAAATTTTATGCTTTTCAGCTTTTTTTTGTATTCTATGATAGTTTTAACACATGCATATCTCATTCGTTTAAAGTCTGATTGGCATAAAGTTTTCTCCGTATTATATTTTATGGTTTGTACATGATTTTAAACTATAATTTTGTCATTTTTGGGTTTATATTCATTGACTTATAGTCTCTCAAAGTTGGGATATCAAAGCTGGAAATTTTATGTTTTTCAGCTTTTTTATAATCTATGATAATTTTAAAACATGCATATCTCATTTGTTTGAAGTCGGATTGGCATGAGGTTTCTTCCAGAGTGTAGTTTATAGGTTGTACATGATTTTATACTATAATTTTGTTATTTTTGGATGTTTATTCATTGAATTATAGTCTCTCAAAGTTGGGATATCAAAGCTGGAAATTTTATGTTTTTCAACTTTCTTTGTATTTCGTGATAGATTTAAAACATGCATATTTAATTCGTTTGAAGTCGGAATAGCAAGCGGTTTTTTCCAAAGTGTAGTATAAAGTTTGTACATGATTTTAGACTATAATTTTGTCATTTTTGGTTTCATATTCATTGATTTATAGTCTCCCAAAGCCGGGATATCAAAGTTGTGAATTTTTTTTGTCTCAGCTTTATTTTGTATTTTGTGAAAATTTAAAACATGCATTCGACCCACTTTACCCGGTCTCTGGGTTTTTCGGTTTTAGACCCACTTTACCCGGTTCCATTCGACCCACTTTGATATTTCCGGGTTTTCCGGTTCTAGACCCACTTTACCCGGTACCTTACCCAGAACCGAACCAGAACCGGTTCCTATATATCGGTCCGGTTTCCGGTCCTAAAAAATCTCGTTAACCAGTTCCCTGGTTTTCCAAGTCCGGGTCTATCGGTTCGGGTTTGGACCCACTCTCATCCCTACTCTGGGGTACCTAAAACACATAACACATAACACGATAAGCACGAATGCTCAATGAGTTCCCCAAAATACCACATACAACAATTTGCTACTCAAGGCTATACTCCGTACGACCCTCTGGTCACTGTGTCTCAGCGGGACCCTCCAGTCCCGTAACTCGTTGGACCCTCTGTCCTGGTCTAGCTCGTTGGACCCTCCGGCCCGGTCAGGTTGAGGACCCTCCGGCCTCGTAAATCGTTGAACCCTCTGGTCCGATCAGAATAACACATAGCATACATAAATCACAATACACGTAATCTCAAGCAAACACGTTTGACCTTCCGGTCCACACATAGATACCACCCTAGGTAATGTATAGTGAGAAGACTCACCTCGGGTAAACTCGGATGATCTCGTACTCGAAACACTGATCTAGCCTCCGCCTAATCACATATAGAAATTACCTCTAGTTAACAATGGCTCTCAAAAGCTAGACTATTTCCTTCCTATACTCTCTCTCAGAAGGGTAAAAGACCATTCTACCCTTCCCGTCCTCTTACACTCATCTTGACCAAACGCTAACGTCAATAAAAGTCAACAGTCCAACTTTTGACCAGACTCGTCGAGTGCACTCAGGCGACTCGTTGAGTATAGTAGATTCATGGCAACCCTAGCAAGCTCCAACTCGACGAGCTAACCCCTAACCCGTCGGGTCACCACCTGACTCAGTTCATCAAGATAAAACCCTAGGCTACTCGCCGAGTCAGCGGCTCGACTCGGCGAGTCTATTCAGAATCTCTTGCATTCAGCCATTTTAGTGCAAGATACTTTCCCAAACTTCAGATCTATGCACTCAAGGCTCATTAATCACGTAAAGGTTCGACCTTTATGTCCATGCATCACTCATCTAGCTCTAATTGCGAAAATAACCCTCGAAATGGTGTCTTTGGTTCAAAATTCTTATGTAACTGCATAAAGCTGGGTTCTTGGGACTCTCTGGACCTCTCAAGGTCCAGATCTGATGTCTAAGCCTCAAAGGGACTTCACATGCTTCATATCTCAACTTAGAAGAGGGTAAAGAAGCCCTAAATTCATGAGATCTACTAATAATTTGAAAACAGGTATGGATTCTTACCTCCAACAGCAGCCTTGAATGAAATAATGGAAGATCTGAGCCCCCTCTAGCCAGTCAATCTTGAACCTTCTCCTTCTTCCTTGCAAGAATGCACCAAAATGAAGCAATTATCTCCCTCCATCTCTCTAAGCTCTCTGGATCGATTTGGGGTCTCTCAAGGGGAAGTGTGGCCGCAAATGAAGGCCATGAGAGCCTTTAAATAGGTTACAAACCCGGGAAATTAGGGTTTTCCTCAGCAGCGCTGACTCAGCGAGTCAGATACCCGACTCATCGATTCCATTCATTAAACACATCACCAAGCTGCGGCCCTACTCGACGATTTTAGGCACCAACTCGTAGAGTCCCTATAAAATTCTTAAATTAAATATTAAGAATAATATACCTGGAAAACCGGATGTTACACAACAAGTTACACCCTACTTAATTCTTAGCTACGCCATGCGTAGCAGCTATGCCCTGCACAACTTCCCTACCCCCTGCGTAGGACAAAATCCCCTAATTTCCACTTTAACTTCAAACAACCATAACTTCTTCGTTTTAACTCCGTTTTCGGCGTTCTTTATATGCACAGAAAGGTATTGAAGATCCCTATAATCCTATCTAATTACTGTGGACTTAAAACATACTGAAATAAAAACATAATCCATGAAAGAAACCTGGAATATTATTTTTTCCATTTTAACATTTTTGCTTCGAAGCACAATTCGATGGCTTTAATCACTTAACCCAACATTATCAACATCCGATAGGGTCTAAATTCAATTCCCTTGAAGTCCAAGGCTTTTACTTGAATCATTTATTATCCACAATTCTAAAATAATATACTTCTCGAAACAATTAGGGGTGAGCAAACCCAAACCAAAAAACCGAGAAACCGACTAAAACCGACAAAACCGAAACCAAAAAAACCGAAACCGAAGCAAAACCGACGGTTTGGGTTTGATATTTTTAGAAACCGAAAAATCGGGTTCGGGTTCGGTTTCTAACTAGAAACCGACCCATCCAACCCAAGAAACCGACCCATACTTAAAACCGACAAACCGCCCCAAGAAACCGACCCATCCAACCCGAAAAACCACCCATACTTGATTGTGTTTTAGTTGTAATAGACTATTTCGGGCTTTAGTTGTAAGTTGTAATTGACTATTTGTTGTAAGACTCATATTTTTTGAAGTATTTAACTTCAATTTGTTATTTTTTGAAGTATCTAACTTGTTGCTTCATTTATGGAAAATGGGTTAAAACCTTAAACCCATGGGTTTAAACCTAGAACCCGTGAGTGTATGGGTTGAACCCAAGAAACCGAAAAACCGCCCAAACCGACCTCAGAACCCAAGAAACCGAACCGACCAGAAACCGATCCTATTGGGTTCTAAAAACCAGAAACCGACCATTTATGGGTTGGGTTGGGTTTGAGTCCAAAACCGACCCAAACCGACCCATGCGAAACATGATGTTACACTAACCCAAATATGATGTAGATTCACTAACCCAATTGTCATGGAGATTCTCTCCCCCTTCTCTCTTACGTGCATAAAACCTAGACTTCATAAGTGTAACACCCAGAATCTGAAGGACCAAGAAAGGAAAGAAAATCCCTTAGTCAAAGGAGTCAACTCGTCGAGTCCAAGGAGGAACCCGACGAGTCGGAGCGTGACCCGTGTCGCGGATTAAGTGACCGACTCGGCGAGTTTGGGAGACTGACTCGACGAGTCTGGTCTGGGTTGAGAAACCCTAATTTCGGGATTTGGCACCCTATTTAAGCATCTCATTCTCATTTCTAGGGTTTCATTTATATCCTCCATTGTCCAGAGACGAAACCCTAGCCACCCAACTTCATTCTTGAGCTTGTGTGAGAAGATTAAGGCTCTTGGTGTGCATCTTGAAGATTGTGGAAGAAAGGGAGCAAGGAAAGGAGTATAGATCCAAAGATTGGGTGACATTCCAGATCATTTGAAGGTATAAAGCTTATACCTTGGCTGTTAATCATCTAGATCCCTTTTCTAGCTTATATTTTGTTACATTTGGACCATTTCCAAGTGGAATCCAGGTGATAAGCCTTGGAGGATGGATTGGACATTAGATCTGGACACTTTTGAGCTCTAGAAGCTTAGAGTTGTTGGCTTTATCTAGCTAAGGCTCCATGTCTTGACCTTGAACTTCTTATTTGCTTGGATTTGGTGTTCTAGCCTCATAACCCCTTGCATGCACGTAAAGTTAGCAACTTTACGTGCAATTCTAGAATAAGGAGTCCAGATCTATGAGTTGGAAGTGTGGTATAGGATGAAATCGACAGATTAGAGTTGTCACTAGGAGGACTCGGCGAGTCGAGTCGCAATCCTAAACTCTTCTATTATGAGTCGGATCAGTGAGTGGGGTTAGAGGAGGACTCAGCCAGTCTGTGTCTGTGTGGGACATGAGGATCATGGTACTCGACGAGTTCAAGGAGGAACTAAGCGAGTCCAAGGTAATCTCCTTAGCTGATGAAGATGGACTCGGCGAGTTGTAGAACAACTCGGTGAGTCGGTTGAAAATAGTCCCGAAGTGTTAGATGAAGGAGAACTCGTGGAGTTCTCGCTAGACTCAACGAGGGGAGTCGGGGATTGTTTGGGGTTTGAGGAGTATGGACTCGGTGAGTTAGTAGAACAACTCGGCGAGTCGAGTCAACTGGAAAGTTGACGTTGACCAGAGTTGACTTAGTTGACCTCGGGAGGACAGTTTAGGCTAAGTGTTATTATTGGTATTGGTAGCTCAGGGAGCTAGAGGAGCAGCATTTCGGAGAGTTGCCAGTTAGCAGCCAGAGGGTTATCGGCCGATTTCAGCAGTTCAGGTGAGTTTTCCTTCTAGTAGGAACGGGTCTACGGCCAGTTTAGATAGCAATAGTTCCGGACTTTGGTCTGATACAATAGTTCAATATGCTTGATGTCTTTGTGATTCAGGCATGTTTATGTGTTAGTTAGTCCGGACCTCAGTCCGATGCAGTATGCAGTATATGTGCTTATGTTATATGCTATGATTATGTTATGTTATGTTCAGTTAGTCCGGAATTCAGTCTGATGCAGGGGGTAAGACCCCAGTTAGTCCGGACTTCGGTCTGATGCAGGGGGCAAAGCCCCAGTTAGTCCGGACTTCGGTCCGATGCAGGGGGCAAGGCCCCAGTTAGTCCGAACTTCGGTCCGATGCAGGGGGAAAGGCCTAGTTAGTCCGGACTTCGGTCCGATACAGGGGGCAAGGCCCCAGTTAGTCCGGATTTTGGTCTGATGCAGGGGGCAAGGCCCCAGTTAGTCCAGACGTCGGTTCGATGCAGTGGGCAAGGCCCAGTATGTGCTTTATATGTTATTGTATGGTATGTGGTAGTTTGGGGGAACTCACTAAGCTTTGTGCTTATAGTTTTCATTTTTGGTTTCAAGTACTCAGTTTTCAAAAGAGAAGCTCGGGAAGATTGCAGTGCGCACACCATTTGTTCAGCCTGGGATGTTTATACTCTGATATACTTGATAGTTGTTATAATATTTTGAGATACATTGCTTATGATTTTTATATGAGGTTTATCGACTATGGTTTTTATTATTAAATTAAACGAAAATTTCAAACTGTGTTTTTGGGATGTTACAATAAGCTAAGGTTTTGGTCTTCTTGGTCCCTAATAGATTACAAAGGCTAAAAGGAAGAGTAATATGTTATTGTTTTGAAAATTGTCTACTTTTAGGTGTGAACTAATAAAGAAACTCTATTTTGGGATTTCAAAGATCATAATATATTCTTTTAATCTTTCTTGTAGTTGGTTTGTTGCTTTTTTTCATGAACATAGATCGTCTATTGTAGTTCCATTGGTCAATTTTGCTATGTTTCCATTGCTTTACTTTGTATTTTGAAAGACATCATAACAAAACATGTGTGTATGCATATGTTATTTCCAATTTTCTTATATATATATATATATATATATATATATATATATATATATATATATATATATATATATATATATTCTAATAAATGAATAGTTTTAATGTCCTTTTGCCAAGTGTCACTCTAATACAACACTTCATTAATATTATGTAATGTGTCATGTAGATATATTAGGCAACTCATTTCAGAATTCAAATTTATATTTTCTAATTATATGTTAAATTTAAAGTTATAATAACTTTAAAAACTTGATATATCTCTTAATCAATAATTTATTGACAAAATTACACAGATGGTCCCTGTGGTTGGCACGAGAGACCAAAGATAGTCCTTATGAGGAATTTTGGACGAGTGTGGTCCCTGTGGTTCCAAATTGTTGCACGAATAGTCCTTATGACATACTTCGTTTAATTGTTGCCGTTTATCTAAATCACGTGACCCTCACACGAGGGTATTTTTGTCTTTTGCTTTGTTACACGAAATGATCATATTCATAAATGATCCTTACATCTAGCTGCCATTTACATTACCCCAAGAAATCGTCCCTTTCTTTTCTCCTCTGGTTTATCATCTTCGTCACTTCAAAACATCAAACGGAAACTAGGGTTTTCATCTTCATCTTTTGCAATGGTTCTAACTTTGTGGAATGTCCGTTCAAAATTCTCAGAAAATCCTGACCTGATCAAAGCTTATGGTGAGTGATCAGTTAACAACTTCCAATTTTGTTAAGTAATTTATGCACATTCAATTTTGAGACTTCATTCTTTCCTCATATCATTATTTATTTGTTTTTCAGATGAGTTAAGTAGTTTTTGCACATTCAAGATTCACCATGGGGGTATGTTCACAAAATACCCAGGAAGACGTTACGTTGGTGGGAGTATTGACTATGTTGACTACGTAGACATGGACGTGTTCTCCGTACATGAGTTAGACGATATGATGAAGGAGATAGGTTATATCAACGGTGAGCCTATCTACTACCACTTCTTGATTCCAGAGATTGAAATCGATTATGGGTTACTTCCTTTAGGTAACGACTCAGACGTACTTTTGTTAAGTAATCATGTCGCTAATCATAAAGAGATTATGGTGTATACTGAACATGGAACTACTAGACTCCATACATACTTTATGTCTCCAAATAAGGTCGTATTGGAAGAAATCAATGAGCCTATTTCTCCGGAACTCAATCGAAAAAAGTTTACAAGTACAGAGGTAGGATCATGTAGTAGAAAATTGGACTTGAATGAGAACTATGACTTTTCTAGGTCTGTTGTACCTTTTGGACATTTTGATAGAGATGTATTGAAAGATGTTGGAGTTCAGCCTGCAAGTGAGGAGCTTAACAAAGCCCAAGATGTTGGACCTTCAGAAGACTTTGATCCTTTCTTTTATATGGATCATAATGATTACCAACAGATGGGGGACGATGATTACCAACAGATGGGGGACAATGAAAAAATTGGAGATGCTATTAGTGATGAGACTAGTACCAATGGAAGTATAAGCGACGATAGTGACTTTTTAGTGGATGAACTTAATATGGTGGAGGATGTCGAAGTGAATATGAAAGACTTCCACAGTGGTGTTTATTCTTTTCCAAATCTAGATAACCACCAATCATTCAATGCACCTGATGTCACAGTTGATGAGGATTTAAAGGTGATAGATACACAGTTGTTTGAATCATCTGGTGTAGAAGAAGATGAGAGGAAGAAGTTAATGAGAAGGTTAAACAAACCAACCACATGTCCATCAGGAGTAGTACATGAAACTGCATTCCATCTGGGTCAAATATTTAAGTCCTCATCAGAAGCGAAGGACTACATTAAAATGCATTCAATTCGAACTAGGAGAAACATTTATTTTGCAAAAAATGATAAACAAAGAATTAGGGAAAAATGCAGGGGTGTGGTCCCGGAAATGACAGGTCGGCCATGGACAAAAAGTAGAATCAAATTCAAGGACAAAACAGTCAGTTCACAAAAAGCAACATGCCCTTGGGTGGTATTAATTTCTAGATCTGATGAAGAAAGCGATTGGATGGTGAAAACTTTGGTTCATGAGCATAGATGTGTGCAATCAAGATCTATTAAAGTGTGTACTTCTAAGTTTCTTGCAACCACCATTCTTCAACAAGTGGAAGGAAGCCCAACTATCCCAGTCAAAGCTTTGCGTGTAGAGTTACAAAAGACATACGAGGTGGGGATGTCAAGAATGAAGGTCTTTAGGGCTAAACAGCTTGCACAGAAACATGTTTATGGAGATTATGAAAAGCAATACAGCCTTCTTAGGGATTACGTATTAGAATTACAACAGTGCAACCCAGGAACAACTGTGAAGATTGATGTATACAATGAACCAAATGCAAACTTGGAAACTAGGATGTTTAAGAGAATTTATGTCAGTTTAGGTGCATTAAAACTGGGTTTTAAGGCAGGTTTAAGAGATTTTTTAGGATTCGATGGGGCTTTCATGAAGGGACCTTACCCTGGACAGGTTCTCACTGTTGTGGGTCTTGATTCCAATAATAGGATCTACCCACTAGCATATGCCATAGTTGAAGCCGAGAACAAAAGCTCATGGAGTTGGTTTCTAGAGTGTCTAGGTGAAGATTTGGAGCTCTCTACAAATTCAAACTTCACATTTATTTCTGACAGGAAAAAGGTTAATCTTCTTATGATACTTGTTCATGACATCTGTGTAATTTTGTCTGCTACATTTAAAAAATAACATTTTTGTTACTTGTTAATTAGGGGATTTTACCTACCATTGCCAACCTATTCCCTAGCGCTGAACACAGGTTTTGTTTAAGACATATTCACGAAAACATGAAGCTACAATGGAGGGGGAAGGAGCACGGAGATCATTTATGGGAATGTGCAACAACAACAACAGTTAGACACTTTGACAGATTCATGGAAGATTTTAACAAGTTCAATTCAAAGGCATGTGATTGGTTAAAGAAAATTCCACCCAAACATTGGGCCAGAGCACATATTTCAGGTATATTTACCCTTATATAACAGTTAGACACCTTGATAGATTCAAGGAAGATTTACACTTTGACAGATTCTTATAAGATATTTTGTTGCATTGTACAGGAAGAGCACATACAGATATTTTGTTGAATAATTTATTTGAAATTTTCAACTCAAAGTTGTTAGATGCTCGAGACAAACCTATAATTACATGTTTAGAATATATTAGGGAATACTTAATGAAACGAATTTGTATTGTGCAAAATGTGATAGATAAGTCTCAAGGGCCTCTTACCCCAACAGCCACAAAACTTTTAGATAGAGTTAAGAAAGATGCTTCTCAATACACTTGCATATTTAATGGTGCTGAGAAGACTCAAGTTACTGGGACAATGGGGAAACAATTTGTGGTTAATTAGAGGGACAGGAACTATAGTTGCAGGCATTGGGAAATCACTGGGATACCATGCTCTCATCTTGTTAGTGCCATTTGGGATAAGGTTGAGCATGGGGCAAAAAATGTCCCACCTCTTGAGGAGTGGGTACATCCATGTTATAGGTTAAGCACATGGAATGAAATGTACAAGTACAAAGTTCAACCAATCAATGGAAGAAGTATGTGGCCAAAGTCTGATTGCCCCACAACACTAACACCCCCCAAGCATACTAAACAGGTAAATAATTTTCAATTTACAAGTTAGTATACGTTTATATTGTTTTATAATTTATTAATTATGCAGGTGTGGAGACCAAAAAAGAAGAGAAAGAGAGCTCAAACTGAAGAACCAAATAATCAAGGTAAAAGTTTGACCAGGAAGTTCCTTAAAGTTACTTGTAGCAAATGCAAGAACAAGGGTCACAAATCTAGGAGTTGCAAGGGACAAGAGGGACAAAATGAAGTTAGAAATGTGGTGGCAGGGGGCAAGCAGCTTAGCAAGGCAAAGAAGCAGGGAGATGGAAAAAAGGAGAAACCCAAAATGAAGGAGAAAACCAAAGTTAAGGATAAATCCAAAATGAAGGAAAAAGTTTGATTTGTTGTCTTTTGTGTTGTTTGTTATGGTACCTTAGAAAGGTCTTTTGTGTTGTTTGTTTTGGTACCTTAGAAAGGTCAGACTAAGTTGGTTCTTGTGTGTCTTTATCTTTTGTTGGTATTATGGTACATTAGGGTGCTAGACTAAGATGGTTCTTTTGGTTATGATACATTAGTCTACAAGCTCTTTTGATATTTTTTTGGTATTATGACTTTGCACTTTAAGGTTATGTAATGAACTTTATGACTATGCAAAAGTTTGCATTTTATTTTTGAACATTTCTAATGTTGTTATGGCTCTACAATGGTTTACACATTATACTACAATGGTCTAAACCCTATAAAAACCTTTCACTTTCATTTTTTATACTTTAATGGATCTGGATAGTTCATTAAGTTGCAGACCAATATTTTACACTCATTACGTTCCAGACCAATATTTTTCAATGGTTGCAGACTAAAAGTTTCCCAAATAAAAAGCATTCCATTCATACATACGAACATTTCTTACATCACAAACAAACAAAACGAAATCATCTTCAAATTAATACTACTATCTGATTCTACCCACAAGCAAAAGAACCATCATCTATCTACCCACAAGCAAAAGAACCATCATCTCCAGACTAATACTATTAGCATCTTTTGTACACATACATGAAAAAGAAAACCCAACTAAAAACTAGCATCATCTTCACTTTTTTTGCTTCAAAACTTGCTTGCAGCAGAGATTCTTGAAGCTTGTTCATGGATCTTAGCAAAACTGGAATGACAGCCACAGCCCTTCGACACATGGGCTCATCAAACCATGCAATGAAACCGCAACCGCTAGGACATTTCCAAAACCTACGCCCTGGGTTGAGATCTGTCCATGATGTCACTATCACCGCTTTCCTTCCACAAAAACAATTTACCATTCTTACGCAAAGTTTCTTACAAACACACAGAAGAGAGAAGAGAGAAGAGAGAATAGAGGAGACGATAAATAATGAAGGAAGTGATGGGGGTTTAATTTTTATAGGGAAAGGGAAATCTTTTGCAGATCATGAGAGAGAAGGGATAAGCAAAAGACAAAAATACCCTCGTGTGAGGGTCACGTGATTTAGATAAACGGCAACAATTAAACGGAGTATGTCATAAGGACTATTCGTGCAACAATTTGGAACCACAGGGACCATACTCGTCCAAAATTCCTCATAAGGACTATCTTTGGTCTCTCGTGCCAACTACAGGACCATCTGTGTAATTTTGTCTAATTTATTTAAAATGATTTATTTAAAATAATTGATTAATAATTATAATTTTTTATTATGAAAGTTTAATTAATTTTATAATCCGTGGTTTCCGCGGGTTATAAACTAGTATATATATATATATATATATATATATATATATATATATATATATATATATATATATATATATATATATATATATATATATATATATATATATATATGGAAAAATTCAATAGAGAACCATAATTATGGGTTCTTCAATGAACAAATTTTTTTTTTCAATTTCTAGAGCTTATTCTTTATCGAAAAAAAATCTAAAATCATATATTAACATTGTGAATGTGAAAAATATTTTTCGGATTCACTGTGTGAATCCGAATTCACGTTGTGAATTTTCGAAGATTCACATTGTGAATTTGACGTAAAAACAAAAAAAATCGAATTTTATATCATTGGAAAAAGGATGAAAGATTATGAATTTCTGTTTTTTTTTTTTTTTGATAAAAAATAAGTTCTAAAAGTTGAAAAAAAGATTGGTTCCTTGGTTAATTATGGTTCTCTATTGAACCTCACTATATATATATATATATATATATATATATATATATATATATATATATATATATATATATATATATATATATATATATCCATTTTTTTTGCTCTTGTGATGAGGGCCACAAAGGAGAGTGAGGGGAAGAGGGGGCAGCTCTCGACCCGATCATCCAATTCGCTCCAACAGACAGGCATGGTTCTGAAGTCAAAGCAAGCTCTAGTGATGAGGGCCTAGTGGTTGAAGAGTGAAACTCAACATAGGAGGTCCATCGTTTAAACTCAGACAAATCAAAAATATTGTTAGCGTTCCACGATTGAGTTTCCAAATAAACATTAAAATAAATTGAGGTGAGCATTTGAAATGATCCGTTTTAACCATTTTTAGATACATTTTCTTTTAGATTGACATATGCTTTTGTTCTCATCTTCTTTTGAAGCATCTTCAAATTGAAACTCAAATTCATGGTCATATGCCCATGTGTATATCAATATAGCCACTTGACAAACATGAGGTTTCTAAAAAAAGACAATGGATTCAATCTAGATATATATTAACTCTTTATTCTAAATAAAATAAAATAAAATAGTAAAAAAAAATCCTTATTCAAACTTGTCACCCAAATTTAGTCCAAACTATCACCCAACGGAGCCTCATTTATCGCCTCTATCAAATCCGGCCGATATCGATCTTTTATCTACTGAAATTAAAGCAAAATAAAAAGTTCATTTCCTTCCCATTTTTAAATTCCATCTCACCAGTAATATATGTATGTCATGCAGTATCTATGTATGTATGTATGTTTGCATGATACATGTATCATAAACGTGAGTGGTTTAACTTTGGAAACTTTGCCACCTCTTCTCTCCCACTCTCATCTCTCTACAGCCGTCTATCCAATTCTCTCTCTTTAAAAAATCACCTGAATCAGAACCAATTTACACGCGCCGCCACTCACCACCTCCAATAAAACCGTCAGTCACACATCGCAGTCCCATAATTTCTCCTCCACCCATTCAAGAACCAGCATCGGAATAACAAAAAGAGAGATCTGTCAGATTCATCAATCCACCTTTTTCGGAAGCTAAACCCAATACATAAAAACTTTTCAACAAAATCGAGTTTAATTTATGAATCGAACTCACTCAACCATTAAAAGAATTACAGATGGGAGTAGTAACATCATCAATCGCTGCAAAACTCGCTTTCTTCCCACCAACTCCGCCGTCTTACACGGTAGTCGGCGACGCTTCCGGCAACGGCAAACTATTTATTCCAGAGGCTCCCAGGAGAGAAGGTGTCGACGTATTGAAGCTTAGAACTAAAAGAGGAAACGAAATAGTCACTGTTTATATCAAACACCCTAAAGCTTGTGCCACCCTTGTTTATTCTCATGGTAATGCCGCCGATTTGGGACAGATGCTCGAGCTTTTCGTCAAATTAACTCATCGTCTTCGCGTTAATGTTGTTGGGTATTCACCTCTGTGTAATTACTTACTTTTCTGCATAAATTTGACCAATTTCTGATCTGATATTTATGAATAAGGGCACGAAATTTCTAGCCTTTATTTAACTTCACTGAAAACAAGAGTTGATTGTTGACTTTTTCGTTGTCAGATTAGTGTTTGATAATTAAAAGATTCTGATAAGTGATAACCAGAAGTGTATAACATTATTCGAATAGAAAGAGACAAAAAAAACTAAAACAATCAATCTCAATTTTATATTGGATTCAAACATCAACATCTTTTTTTTTTTTTTTTTTTATCTGCAGCTATGACTACTCTGGCTATGGACAATCAAGCGGAAAGGTTTGTGAATTGTCATCTTTAATTTTCTTGAAATGATATTAACACAACCCCTTGTCGTATATTTCATAAAAAGAGTTTCTTTTTTTCTTGTTTAACAGCCTTCTGAGTGTAATACATACGCCGACATTGAAGCAGTATATAAATACCTCAAGGAGAAACACAAAGTCAAAGACAATGAGCTAATCTTGTATGGTCAATCTGTTGGTAGTGGGCCCACCATTGATCTTGCCTCACGTGTATCTGGCTTGAGAGGCGTTGTTCTTCATAGCCCTATCCTCTCAGGGTTAAGGGTACTCTACCCTGTCAAACGAACCTATTGGTTCGATATTTACAAGGTACATTACACTGTCTAATCTGTTATCTGTTATCTGTTATCTGTATGTTTTATGCTTTTTTTTTTGGTTTTAGAATATTGAGAAGATTGGTTTGGTGAACTGTCCGGTTTTGGTGATTCATGTGAGTTTCTTTTTTAGAACATTGTTAGGATATTTTATAGTTGATTATTGGGCATTGTTAAAAGGTGAAAATGTGTGTGTGTGTGTGTGAATATTAAACAGGGAACAGCAGATGAAGTTGTTGATTACTCTCATGGAAAGCAGTTATGGGAGCTTTGTAAGGATAAGTATGAACCATTGTGGCTAAATGGAGGTGGGCATTGCAATCTTGAGCTTTATCCTGAGTTTATTGTACACTTAAAGGAGTTCAGTTTGGCTCTTGGAAGGAAATAATGTCTGTAAAGAATAGTTTAGATGGTAGACTTAAGTAAATGGAAACATCATTATGTAAGAAAAAAATATTTTTTTTCAGGTTAATTTTTGGTATTGAATTACTATGTATGACTTTGTAGTTTGTATATACTATATATCCTTGATTTTCAGATACAACAAGTCAACAAGTCAACAAGTAGATATTGTATTCATGTATTATGAGTATGTGTATGAAGTATGAACATGGTAATATGACATGAATACTCCATTAGTACTACTACATGAATCTGTTTGTTTGTTCTATTTCTATATATGTGTGTGAAGGGCATAAGTATGGTGCTGTTTGTTTTTCTATAAAAACCTCTTCAAACCACTTATTGCTGCGCGGCGCAGCACACGCGCAGCACTTTCCCTCTTGCAGCAGTTTGTTTTTTGGAAAACTTCAGACTACAAAACCTCTGCGCGTGTGCTGTGTGGCGCAACACTTGACTTGCCTCTTCTAACCTCTTCAGCTTTCATTTTTTTTAAGTGTTTTTTTAAGAATTTTTGTATAACTTTTTTTTTTTTTTTAAACTTTGATTTTCTTAAATTTTTATTTACGGATGTGACACATATTATTTTTATAATTTCCACGATTTTTTTAACATGATTTTTTTAATTTTTTTTACCGTTTTATTAATTTTTCATTTTTAGTTGCATCTTTTTTAACGTGTGTAATTTTTTACAAACTTTGTAGACAATGTTTGCAATACTTTCTTAATTTTTTTATTATTTTCTTTTTTAATGTTTTTTAAAATTAGTTTTTTTTTCTAGAATAAAACTATTAGCTTCTTTTACATTTTTTAAAGTTTTTTTTAAGAAAAAAAGTTTTATATTTTTGTTTTTTTACATGTTCTTTTTATTATTATTTCAACGTTTTAAAACTAGAATTATTAAATTTCGGTGTTGAGAACTATTTTCAGTTTATAAAATTAGTTTATTTAAATTTCAATTTACTGCAGCAGTCTGCAGATGTTAAAAAACAAACATGCTTCTTATTATAGGCTGCAGCCGTTTGTTCCACCTCTTCTGCTACAGAGGATTGCAGAGGTGGTCCGCAGACTTCATGAATTTTTGCTTCGAAAAAACAAACAGCACCTATGTGTCGTAATCAATTAATAAAGTAAGTGAGTACGAGATTGTCCCATGAAGACTTAATTGTAATTTTTCATAATGTTAGACTTAGAATTGTGATAATCCTTTTTCAGTAAAGTAAAATAAGTAGTGGATTGGAAGTCAATTTGTGAATAATATGAAAAAAAAGGACTAGGATGCTTAATATTCGTTGGTTGTGGGAACCATCCGAATGCTATGAAAATGTTGCAATGTCACGGATAAGAATAATGGTTGGTTGGATATTTGGAGGGTGGCGTCTAAAAGGATTAAAGAATAATACGAATAAGACATAATATATTTCATGCAATTTTAGAGGGAACCATAATGATGAGGAAATACAAATAAAAAAATACAAGTATTTAGGGTCTATAATGTAATCGGGGTGTTTGGCATTGCTTTTAGAATGACTTTTAACTTTTTTAAAAAGCCAAAAGATGTGTGGGAAATAGAAAAGTCCTTTTGAAAATGACTTTTTGCATAGAGGAAAATGAGGGATTTCAAAAGTCACAAAAACCTGACTTTTAGTGACTTTTTTTTATTGTACATGTAAAAATTACACTAAAAGTCATTTTATTAATCCAAACACATTTTAAATAGCTCATTTTGCAAAAAGTTGTTCTACAAAAAGTCCTACAAAAAGGCTTTTGATGTTCAAAAGCAATCCCAAACACCCCTTAAGATTTAAGATTGTCTATATCTAACTTCCCATTACGCCATTTTGGTATGAGATTTGGGTCTCAACTTTCTTTAATTAAATTATCATATTCTTATGTAGGATTTTAATATAATTCGACTTTTTCAGGTCCAAGTTAAACTTAGGTTTTTGGTCGGTCCATATTAAACCTAGCTGATGTGGATGCACAACATCATGGTTGATGGGTAGCGTTGTCTCTTGTATGTTTTTGTTTTTATTCTTTATAGTTATACCTTGCTTCTTGTTCATATATTTGTCTTCTGATTATTCATGTATTATTTTGTTCTTATTGATTTACATCATGTGATTTGTCATTTTTTTATGTTATCGGGTTCATATGCTTATTTATGATGTATATGTTTTTCTATATCCACCGATTTTTCTCTCATTTGCCTCATTCACAAATTATTGTTTTTGCACATGTCATATGTCATCTTTGTGAAGCAGCCATTGCCCCTCTATAAATACAGAACTGTCGACATCTACCTCACCTTACGATATGATGTCATCTTCATGGTTTGTTATTTATTTAGGTCAATGTTGATTGTAAGATATATGTGGAGTCATTGGTTCACTCTCCATAAAAACATTTATAGAAAGAAAATAGTCTCCAACATATATATAAAGACTGTGTTGTTCAATATGGAATACACTAACAAAACATCAAACGAACCGAAATAAACATTCAATCACATAATAAATAACAATATGAAAAAACCAATAATTTTGAACTATAGAAGATTCAACAAGTTTTTACTTAAAACATGTTTAATAAAAAGATAAAAAGCAAAAAGAGGAAATAAAAAATATATCTAATTGATGATGTCCTCTTCTATTTTGTCTTCGATCTTCAATGATTTCTCAAATACAAGTCCAAGCCAACTGTTCTTCTCCCCCCCCTCTCTTTTCCTCCTCCAAATTATATGGAGGCTAAAGACAAAAGAAAAAGACAAGTCAATTACCTCACCGCCCCTATTGTTAAAAAGACATAAAAGATGTCTTAATGGGCCAAGTGGGTAGGGGGAGCATTACACATTTGGATCATCCATCTTTCCACCTTATAGTTGATTTCCCTACAATAAAGCACACATAGATTAGCATCAACTTCTCCCACAATCTACCCACTTAACTCTAGAACAAATACTTTTAATAAAAAAAAATACAAGGGAATAAGAATAACAATAATAAATTAGAATCATCACCTTTTTCATTGTGTCAAAAAGGATTCACTTTGCAGCATTCCAGACATAACCATTCTCCCAATATCATATCTAAAAGCAAAGTAGAACTAGGAGAATATCTACATGCCTCAAAAGGATGAAAACTATTTGCTAAGCTTCTCCAATTTGCACTTGAGTTCATAAATAGCTTGTTGTCTCATATTTGCAAAAAACTTCAATGACTAAAACACAAACCATTATTTTAACCTTCATTCTATCTTTAAAAAAGAAAAAGATAAAACAACACAAACATGAAGATCTTTACTTTACTTTACTTACCCCAATTCTTTGCAACTCCAAAGATTTCTGCAATGCTTCTCTTTTACTAAGTAGATTTCTTGAAATCTTTAAAGGACGTTTATAATTCTTCCCACGATAAATAATTATCCCATACCCAAGTTTCAATTTCTCTATGGAAACAAGAATTCCACCACTTTCTGCTTCAAGACATTGTGAAGTGTACAACACCCTTGAAAACACTCTTTGCATTGTAACCACTTTCACTATTTCCCTATGCTTCCAATGTTGATGCATACCTTCTATTACTCCATCAAACACACCACGTCTCCCTAAAATCCAACATTTTTTAATCAATAATATAAACATAATCACCAAAAAAACAAAAACTTTATATCTTTTATATTCTTTAATTACCAAGAACTAATGTGCTATCCATTTTCAACCCCATCTTTCTGTAACACTCTCTTTCTTCACTTGTCATAATCTCTTGATCCTCATTTGGCTCTGTGGGCTTGCATGCAGAGGATAATTTCATTAACTCTTTTGATGCTTTGTTTATCTTCATCTTGAGCTACAAAATGAAACAAAAAGTAATTGATTATAAATCTTTAATATCCGTTTTTCGAATAAAATGAAATGTGAAAGTAATTTGAGTATAATATCCATACAATGAAATACTTGCGTTCTTGATTCCGGATTTCTTTTTCTAACTTAAACTTTTCAGCTTCGACTTCAACTTCGGAATCACTAATTCCGGAGTTGAATCCATGGTGTTTTGATTGAATCATTTCGAATTCTTTTAATGTACCAATTGTGCTAACATGATCAAGATCCGATAAAGTTTCATCAATATAGTCAAAGGTTTGACTTATGTTGGAACGTGTGGTTTCTTCTAGATGTTGGAAACTTCTGATCTCCATTTCTCTGTTGGAAACAAGGTCTGCAATGGTGGGAGAAAGGAAATCTTTGCCTCTATAAAGAATTATATAGAATTTATTACGTAGTAACAAGACTCCACCTGTCAAAACCTGCACATGTTAACAAATTATCACTTTAACGTCTAAATTTCCCTTTGACTTTTTGGTCAACCGAATATTACCTTCAGCTCATAAGCCATCTGTTCATTGTTTGTATTGGGAATTCCCCATTTCACTGCGATCTTTGCAATGTGACATTTCTCCCATAGCTTTAAAATGGCGGAAGCTAAGCCTTGCAGGTTTTGATTTCTTCCTGTAAAAAGGTTAACAATGGCGTCCTTGTTATCTCTTTGAATCATTAAATACACATAAGTTATCGAAAAGATTGATGAACATACCGAGGACAAAATGGGTAGGAAAATGGTAAGCTTGCTTCCTCAAGTGGGTTAACTCGTTGTCTGTGAGTTTAGATGGAGCGTTCATTAGAGAAAGTCTTGAAGGTGGTTTATATCCATGAACGATTTCAGGAAGCAAGTCTGCATCAATCGGCAATGGCTTTGGCATCCACCAATCAATAAAGCGAGGGCCCAAACCATCTAATAATCTATCAGTTTCTCTTTCGTAAAGCGACCCTTGTACAGGCTTCGTCTCCTCTTTTCCACCATGGAAACTAGATCGCATCTCTCTGTAATTGCATCCTCTGTAGATAACATGGGTATCTTTTTTACTCCATATCACTAAGCCTCCCGTTTTAATCTGCCATGAAGAAAATTTGTGGGTTTGATTCGTATGTTGCTAGAGAATTACAAGATGTGATTATGAAACATTACGAACCTCGACGATTTCGCGTGCTCTATCCATGTTTCGACACAAGGGCATATCGAATTTGAGCATAGCGAGTTCATCGGTTTTCCAAATTAACCTAATTTGTTCAAGAACACCGTCGTTTACTCCTGCTTTCTTAACATTCACCCACTTCCTCATCCTCCTAGCCTCGTCTCTCAATCTCTCAAGTAGTTCATCATTAAGGGTTATGTCAGCTGCAGTCACGGCTTTCACCCTTTTTGTCCTCCTAAACACCATTCTTTCCACCCTTTCCCACGGCAGTTTCCGGCGAAACAATCTCTTATCTGCTCCGTCGCTATCTTCGCCCAACTTCCCCAATGACAATTCAAACTCGATTGGTGTTAAATTTTTCTGGGTATCCTCTAATTGTTGATTTTCTTCTTCAAGAATATCTATACTGTACAAGATTTTCTTCATTGCGTGCTTGCCTCTTCCGCCACTAACTTTATGGGTCAATAATTTTTCGGCCTTTTCGTTTTTGTTATCAGAAGACTTCTTCCTGGTTTTAGGTTTTGAATAGTCAATAACTTGATTGGGTTCAAGAACAAGAGGACCTTTCATCCATGGAGCTGTTTTTGTGGCTGGAATCGGAGGATTTAGCTTAAATTCATTATTTGTGTCAGGGATTTCAGGGGTGGTTTGGATGGGAACAGAAAGGGAATCGGGATGATTTTGAGGGTTTAAGCAGTGAATCTTTTTGGGGAAATTCAAAGCATTTGAGAGCATGGTGGGGGAGAGAAACATCCTTGCTGACATTGTGATGGAAGCAAAATTCTCAAGCACAAACAGGTTTGCGTCGAAGCTGAATTTGGATGTCGAAAACTCGAAATGCGAGTGGCGAGATAAATCTATCCAAATGCAACAAAGGTCCCATAAAAATCTTGACATGTCATCATCTACGTGGCTGATTTGGCTGATGAGGCAAGCTCTTCCAGACTGTATGTATCTATAGATCTCTTTTTGTATCTACTTGACATGGACAAAGATTTACATTGTGCTGTAACATTTATAGGGTTGCACCGGTTACTCCAAGAACCCTCTAAATCTACCGCTACTTATGTCAACTAACAAAGCTCAATAACTTGAAGAAAGGTTTTAGAGAAATATGGAATTATTGTGATGAACCTTTTGTAGTTCTATTATAATATATGTTAGAAACAAACTTCTTATATTGTTGAAACAGATGACAAACAAAATTTTCAATGAGTTGAATTTATAACCACTTGTAAAATTTGTAAAATTTGGTATAATTCCTTATCCGATTCTCGCTATTTCCAATAAATACAATAATCAATGCCTATAATGTGGGAAACAATGTAGATCATAATCAATATAATAACCGCATAATAATTATACAAAATACAATGTGTCTAAATAGGCCCCCACAATTTGTGTGGGAAGAGGAGGGATACTCAAGCTGGAGTTGAAATTGAAAAAAGTTTACACGATAGACCTTTTGTGAAGATGTTGGCATGTTGAAAATCCGATGGCACATGGAGGACACATACATGACCGAGTATGACCTTTTCTCTGATGAAGTGTATATCCATTTTGATGTGCTTTGTGCGTTCATATTGTACAAGTTATGAGATAGATAGACAACGAAAACGTTGTCACAATAAATCAGGGTGGATAGACAAAGTGAGACATGTAGTTTAAAGAGTAAATTATATAGCAACACCCTTCAACAATGAAGTTTGCTACACAGTGGTACTCGGCTTCTGCATTGGACATGGACAACATGATTTTTCGTTTAGCCAACCATGAGATGAGGTTGTCTCCGAGGATTAGATTTTGGGTTTGTGCACCTCTAGTAAGAAGACATATGTAATGGGAATGGATTATGATTGTTTAAGGGTTGTTGAGATGTAGTGAGAAGACATTGATGATGGGGATATATAAGGAATGTTTAAGGGCTATTGAGATGTAGTAGGAGTATAGGGAGATGTGTCTATGTGGGTTTTTGGTCCTGTTTCAAGTCGGTATGTAGTATGGAGGAGGGTTTTTTGGGCCGAGAGTGTGAAGGTTTGTTGGGTTAGTAATTAGTCTGAGGTGGAGGGCTTTTCATGGTGGACCAAATGGTGGGAAAGATAGTGAACAAAAGTTGTTTGAAATGAGTGGAGTGGTGAGAAAGATGGTGTATAGTGTTGGTGAGAGGTTAAGTATGAGGATGGTTCAATAGAATCATAAAACTTGTATTGATGTGGTTGGTATTTGGAAAGATTTGAGTATGGGAGTGGAGGGGAGTTTAAGAGTGTAAAGATAGGTATCCTCGATGATTTATTCAATAGCCGAGAAAGACATAATGAGTTGTTAGTAGGGACAATTTTTGAGGGACAATAGAGGGAATGTTGGGGTACCACAAGCACCCGGAGGCGTAGAGGTGGGTGTTCATTGATATAGTATTTTGGTGGGTGTTTTATTGACAATGGTGAGAGACGGGAGAATGTTGAGTTGTTATGTCGATATTTAAAGGCTGTAGTTCCAAAATGAGGGAGATAAAGAAGCGTGCATGATTTTGTGTTTATCATATATTGTTATAGTTTGAATGATATGTTTGTCTTTACCATTTTGGGATGAGTTGTAAAATAGTGTTGGATGTCATTGGTTGTGCAAAATGATTAAACACGGTATTGTTAAATCCACACTCATTGTTACATTGGAATGTCTTTAATTTTCTTTTGAATTAGGTATGTATTCATGTATGAGCTTATACAAAAGTTTGAAATAATTGAGATTTTGTTTTGAGTAGAAAGGTCTACATGTAACATGAGAAATCATCAAGCATCACAAGGTAGTATTTGTGATTATGTGTGCTAGTGATGAGAGATGCCCAAATGGTGAAAAAGTAATAGAAAGAGAAATATAAATGATAACAATGTTTTCCCAAAGAACAAGCATAACACACAATGTCATTACTTTTGCTATTACTAGGAAACAAATTGCTACGATTGAGTAAATGAAAATTTGAAATTGCTGGATGGTCGAGTCAGTTATGATATCTGATTGGCAACACGATAAAGAGCTATGGGAGGAGAGTTGGTATGTTTGGGCTTGAGTAAGAGAATAGAGCTTGTTAGAACTATTGCATCTCATGATATGCTTTCGTGTGTTGAATTTCTTCTTAGAA
Organism: Lactuca sativa; assembly: GCF_002870075.4. Lineage (NCBI taxonomy): Eukaryota > Viridiplantae > Streptophyta > Magnoliopsida > Asterales > Asteraceae > Lactuca > Lactuca sativa. The sequence goes on along the minus strand of NC_056624.2, from coordinate 170,513,919 downwards.
AATCCAAACGAGTCAAATTCTATTGAGATGTTATCATCACAAGTAAATTTTAGAACATTAATAGAGGTTTTCAATGATGTTGGGACATGATAAAGTTGTTCTAAGTGAAACGGAAAATTAAGGAAGGGTTCGTTGTGTTGCCATGACAAAGAATTGGGACACGAGTATCATTTCCTACTAGGGATTGATCCTTATATCCTTTCTCAAATCATAGGGATTGTCTATTGTATTTATTCTCGAAAAATTAATGAGCACGCTATACGAAGTTATACCAAACTTATGGTATCATTACGCTAGATTGCCCCAGATTAAATACAATGGTCAGTCCCTATTATATGATAAAAGATATTCATCAGAATCAATATAATAATCGAAAAAATATAATAATCAAAGAATAACGAAACAAAATTCAATATAATAATTAAAGAATAACGATACAAAATACACCAAGTCTAATAACATGAAGAAAATGCCAACAAACCAATTCACTACCACCTCTTTTTTAGCAAAAATCTTAGCAGAAACAAGGGGATCATGATTCTTGACCACATATCACCATATCATTCTACACAACCCACAAAAAATAAAATGGAAAATAAAATACATGGATCTGGTCCAACAAACACATAAAGATATCTAACAGTTCTATTGATCAAATTAATCTAATTTAAACCATGAAATCGTACATTTACAATTGAAATTGGTCACAATCATATATTCTTAGCTTCTTCTTCTTCTTCCAAAGGATCACGAAGGGTACCAAACATGGAATCCATCCACACTGTGTAATGCCCATAATTATGACGATATGTTGTATGATGAATTGTGTGGTATCCTGCACCCATTACTGGCCAAATTTTTCCATGAATGCAATCATGAATGTTAGCTGTCCATATAGCTTCCAGAAATAAAAGCACAATGTGTGTTGTGAAATGTGTAGGCACTATAAATAGAGCAATTACATGTGGTAATGCTTGCAGAATTCCATCTATTGGGTGGAATGCCAATCCTGAGAAAAAAAAAATGAATTACACACCAATTAGATACTTAGTAAGAACCCTAATGTTTTCTTGTTTAACATGCCTAAATTTCAAGAAGACAAGAACCCTCAAGTTATATGCTTTAACATGCCTAAATGACAAGAACCCTAAAGTTTTCTTGTTCAACATGCTTAAATTCTAAGAACCCTAAAGTTTACATGCCTAAATTTCAAGAACCCTAAAATTTTCTTGAATACATGCCCAACTTTCAAGAACCCTAAAGTTTTCTTGAATACATGCCTAAATGACAAGAACCCTAAAATTTTCTTGAATACATGCCTAAATGACAAGAACCCTAAAGTTTTCTTGAATACATATGCCTAAATCTCAAGAACCCTAAAGCTTTCTTGAATAGATGCCTAAATTTCAAGAACCCCAAAAGTTTTCTTGTTCAACATGCCTAAGTAACAAGAACCTTAAAGTTCAGAACTTTGAAGATCGTCCTTTTTGTTACCAAAAAGAAATGAAGATTTTTAGCGAATGGTAAATTTACAACAAGAACCCCAAAGTTTCTAGTTTAACAAACCTAAATGGCAAAAAACTCTAAAGTTTTTAATTTTAGAAAACCATTATATTTTGGGCAAATTTGTAGTTTAACTAACCACTTATACTTTATTTTTTCCAACCAAACCAAAAGTTTCAGACATTTTTTCACAAATTAACCTTTTTGACCTTATATAATAGGTGTCAATATCAGGTCAAAACGGTTAATTTAGAAAACTTTATGAGACTTTTATGGTTTGAAATAAAGTATTAGTAGTCGAAAGGTAGACAAGGGTACTCACCAGCAAATGGAGAAAGTGTATTTTGCTTATTGTAGATATGATGAGTTGCATGAAGATATTTGTAAAGAGGCTTAATATCATGCAACTCTCTATGCATCCAATAAATCCCAAATTCTACAATTAAGAAATAAAGCCCAAAATTCCAAATGTATGAAGCCCATCCAACGTCACTTATTCTTGAAAAGCATCTTGTCCGTCCATTTTCAACCATGTATTCAGAGATTGTAGGAAGAACACAATACCATGGCATCGCCTTCATTGCTACATATATTTGTAAAAGCATTGCTTTTCTTGAAGGAATTGCATCTGTAAATCAATAAAGATTTCAATAATCATATAACACTACTAGAAATTTTATTTTCATTCATAACAACATGATACAAATCTTTATGTATAACCAAATTTGAATCTGAAAAGAGTTTAATATAGGCTCCTTTTAGAGGATGATGATGTAAAGACATGTGAATCACATTCAAATATGGGCAGTATCGTAAATCATACTAGATTCTAAAACATGTCCGAATATTCAAAATGGGGATCAAGATATTTATCCCGAAACAAATGGGGATCAAGTTCTTGAAAATCTAGAATGATATGGGGATCAATCGTTATCATTTATATCATAAGCTAAAGATTCGGTTCACACAAAACCCAAAAAAAAAAACTGAAAGTTGATAATTACACAAGCATCCATGAATATCGATATGTGGTTCAAATCGCAAAACAGAAGAGAACAATGAAGAAACTAAGCGATCTTTATATGTTCTGCATACAGCATACGACTACTGATTGAATTTATAATCGTAAAACGCCGACTTTCCCGATTGAATTGGAACTCACATTCATCAAATGGAGACAAAAACAAGCAACTTTTTTTATCAGCTAATTGCTAGATTATAAACAAAAATCTGACCTTTGGGTACGAAAACGTTACGCTTAATGTGATAGATGTAGAAGCACCAGAGGACGCCGGAGATAAAGTAAATAAGAGTGGCGGCAATGTAGTTACGCAGCCACCCTTGGACGAAGTGTGGAAGTGGGGTCCACAGCTTTTCCGGCAGTAAAGCACCGAGCACTATTTGATTATACAGATTGGTCTCCTTCACGAAGAGACCCAAGTAGTCATCCATCAGTAAGTATAGGAATTGCTACCAGTGAAGTAGGCGGCGGCTGAGGGTTAAACTCCGGCGATGGGTTTTTTACAAGAGTAATAAAAGGACAATCTTGAAGCTGGAAAGTGGGTTGGTGGGTGGGTTGGCTGGTCAGATGTGTGCGGACTCAAAGGAAAGATGGCGATATAAATAATAATAAGACGTATCATCATCGACAAGGGCCATGTGTCTGGGCTTTCGGCAGCATCTTGTACAAGTCATTAAGAATGAAGTACAACCCTAGAGTAATGAGTTTGAACTTTGAAGAAAAATGGAAGGCTACTATTACTAAATACTAGTGATTGTCTTGTATATATAACAAATAATTATCATAAAAAATAATAATAATAATACCCTTTTACAAAATGTACAACTAAAAGCATAATTTATAAGATAAATGTAATGTAACAAGTGCAAAATGTTATGAACACAAAAGGAATGGTTGGAATTTTTGAAAGAGATCTATATATGTTTCTAGGCTACAAAAATGTACACTTGAAAAAAAAGTTTTAAAATGGTAAAGATTACTTAATTGCATATAGGAAGTGGACATATCCAACTATACAAGATAAATATAGAATGACGTGAGGATTGCGATAGATAGGAAGTTGACTCATAATCAAACTTTTTACTTTTTGTTATTTAACTTATATAAACTTTGAATTCTTTTATACTTTTGTAAAAATAACTTTTTTTTGAAATTTTTCTTAAGGCTCTTGAGATCATGGTCTTACCTAAGATCGTTTTATGTGTTGTAAGATCAGATCATGATCGAGAGATCCTACCAAAATAAACTCATATTCAAAAATTTGTTCGTAAGTTCTTGGGTTTGCAGTATACATTATTACTTGATGTCAATTAAGACGTTGATATAGATCCAACTTTAACTTTTTAAACACAAATCATAACTTTGGTTGCTGCAAACCTTAATTTATGAAGAAAACATCTCAATTACAAAAAGAAACAAGATTACTATGATGTACAACTAAAAGCTTAAGATCACAAATGAAATATCATGAATGTAACCTGTCTAATTCATAATGATAATCTATGAGATTTGTTGCAACTTGCGATGTTTGATTTAAAGTTGAATAGACGAATTGTTCAGGTTCGACTACATAATAAAAATAGAGTGATGAGATCAGATTGTGTTAAGATCTTAATATCACAGTCGGGATCTTAAGATTCTACTATAGATCTTGTTTCATATATGTAGTGAGATCGAGATCGTTTTTAGGTTACAGGATCTTAAAATCACAAGATCTTACGATCAATATCAAGATCAGAATCTTAACAACCATTTTTTTCTATTGGTTAATGGTTATGAATGTTTTTTATGGATTTATTCATTGTATATATAAAAATATATTTCACCGATGTTATTTATTAACTTTTTTATCGACATGCAACTCAAAGTTAAAGCTTATGAGATTCGAACATAGTTTAAGTGATCATTATCAAGTCACGTTATTGGAGTAAGTTAATCATTAACTTCTTTATCGGTTTCACTGTCAAGTTTTACTGACATAATAATTACGTGATATAATTATTTGAAAACTAACTGAATGATCGTATGTTTTGCATAAATGAAATTATATATATATATATATATATATATATATATATATATATATATATATATATATATATATATAAGTCGTCTGACTTATGAACAATACCATTAATAAGCCACCTAAAGTTGTTTGTATAGCATTCCAAAATTCATGACCAAAAATTTCATTTTTAAAATAAATAATTATAAAAACCAGTAGTCTGAAACATCGATGGTGTCAATCCATATCAAAACCAATATGTCAATTAACCAAAACATGTCATAGAAAATATTATCAGAGTACAACTCCCAAAGATCTCATGTGCGGAAAATCATAGTGTGATGTGTTGTGATCATGTTGGCTCATTTCCTTTTGAAAAAGAAGTACCTAAATCCAAAACTGAAAACTGTAAGCACGAAGCTTAGTGAGTTCTCCCATCATACTGCATACCATACAATAAATACATTGCCAAACATATCTGGGTGTCAGCCTCCCCTTCAGTCTATTTCAACCGGATACTGTCACACCCCAAAACCATGAATGGCAAAAACATTCTGGGGCGGAGGACGTCATGTACAGTATCACAAACAATGAATAGTAGTAAACAAGCAATAACATCATCCATTGCATTAATAATATAATTTCATACATGTGTGTTCTGTCAAGTTACATAGACACCAAAATATACATATCAAGATAAAAGATGAGTCTTGAACGAACTCCATCTTCTCAAAAGCCTGGCACCTGTACTTGTCTAGTGGTGACCTGAGAATACAAGTTATTTTGAAAGTGAGTATCAGCTTAATGCTGGTGAGATCATAAGTATATTAATGTCTGTCTTTGTATGAAAGCATTTGTAAGATGTTTTGTACAATGTTTTGTAAAATGTTTGAACTCTCCTAGAAAACCCTATGTTTCCTACTAACTGTAGCCTTCTACCAAGGGATCTAGTGTCTGTGCGTATGTCTCTTGTTAGAGTGTGTGTTTTCCCAATTCTGACTATCATTAACCAAAATATAGTTACTACATTCCCGTGCATCGTGTGAATATTCACGAAGTGAATGTAATGGGAAAATATCAAAGTACCGTAGTATTTTGTAATAAGTGACTACCGTTGTACTAACTACCTTAAAACAAAAGGTGTTCAATGTAACATGTGATCGATCTGTATCCTGCTACCGACTCTAGTAAAATGACGATGTAAGACGCCGTAAGAAATGACATTTGGCACCCGTAGACTTGCAAGTCCCACTGTAGCGAGCAACAAGGTGTAAGATAGTCAATCCAGTATAGATCTATACGCAAACTCATACGCTCCCCAATTAAGGAGATTCGGGATACAAAAACGGTCATGGCAGGAAGTGTCATGCCCCGCTTGATGGTTCACATAACTGCATAAATGTACATGTAATGAATGTGCTAACTGAAAGGTGTACTCTTTCTCTGTCTAGCTTGTATGTACTAAAATGTTCTGTGTGTGCTAGTTGTAATGTATGTTCTCTCTATCTAGCATGTATAGTAATGTACTAAAATGTTCTGTGTGTGCTAGCTGTAATGTATGTTCTCTCTATCTAGAATGTATAGTAATGTACTGTGCGTACTAGCTGTAATATACTGTATGTATTACTCGTACTGACTCATTGTATGTTTCATTGTTCTAGTAATAGTAATAGTATCCTCCTGTGCTACCCCTATGGTAACTGATAGTTTATTTTAATTACTTATATTTTATAGTTTATTTTAGTTTATTTCATCCATAATTTAGTTAATTTCCATGCATATTTTCCTTTTTGTTATTTTATGACCATTTCGGGTATTTTCTAGTTTCGTGAACTTTATTGCAGATTTCATGGAAATTAGTGGAGCGGGAATGTTCGGGACGTGGGGAAAGCGATTGGAATAAGAGGGCGTCAAGGATTTTGGGCTTGATGGGTAGTGGAGATGATGCATGGAGCGGGCTTGATGGTTATTTGAAGGCTTAGAGAAAATGAAGTTTGAATTTGCAAGATGCGGGAGAATATTCAAGCGCGCGTAGATCATAAATCGGGCGAGTTCACGAGCTTTGGAGGATTTGGAGAAATCAAATTGGGCTTAAAATGAAGAAAACTTGAAGAAAAATGGGCTAGGAGCTGATTGGACTCGAACTGGACCAAGTGGGCTAAGCTATGGAGGCCCAAACCTCAAAGATGCTACATCCAGGGACCACCCGCGCAGCAGCACGCGGGTCGCGCAACCTCCTGCAGGGGCAATTTCGGAAATCCATTTGGAAGGCTATTTGAGGAAGGTTGGTGCCCATCTTTTGGGGACTCTTGGACATCCGATTTTTGGAGATTCTCTCTGGAGTTTTGAAGACTTTTGAAGGCCAAGAACACTTGAAGAACATCATATTTTTACCTCTTGATTCTTGCTTAATGTTTGGTACAATTTTCTCTAACTTTGTTTCTTTGGGTTTAGCCATGCTTGGCTAAACTAATCTTGGTTGACTTTTGGTTAATCCTTTGAACTTTTGTTGAATGTTGAAGAACCCATGAACATGTTCTTAAATCTTTATGGGAATGTTTTGTGTTTTAACATCTTATCACTACTTGTATGTTTTAGTTCATGAGTTTAAATGTGTTTGTGGTGATTAGTTGGCTAATTTCTTGATTAAGTAAAGGATCCTCAAATTAGCAAGCAACAAATGATTTTTGTGTTGTTTTTGCTTCACACAATCATAAAAACATTTCCTCCAACATGGTGGTGAAAGCATTTGACCCCTCTTGGATTTGGTGACTTTTTGGTTCTTAATGCTAGTTGACTTTCACTAATTACATGCTATTTGGAATTAGTGACTTTGACTAAGGAAATTGTTATGAGCTTCTCTAGCCATTTCAACAATTAAGAAAAGTCTAGGTAATCTCAAGCTCCTTGGATTACTATAGCCAAATTAAGGATTTAAATCAAAGTATTGCACCATTGGATTCTAATGATATGTTCATCAAAAGTCAAAGTGAGGAAACTTTAAGTCAACCATCTCTCCCTTATTGATTTTACATCAAACTCTTATTTTTGTTGCATTTGTCTATTTAAATCATAGTTAATTCTAGTTTGTTTCAAGTATTTCAAAACACCAAAACCCCCCATTTTATTTTTATTGTCATTTTACAAGTATTTTTACAAAGAGATTTTTCATAGAGTTATAAATTGAACAAATCTCTGTGGATTCGATCCCTTTACCACTATACACTATTTTAGTGTGTATTATTTAGGGTTATTATTTTTGTTGGCCTCGACAACCACCAGTAACTTACTAGTGATGTAACTGGTATGTATGAACATGGAAGTATACCCTTGCTACCCAAGGGTATTGAATGAACTGGAAGAACCTTTATGACTATATATGTACACATGATATATAACTAATATTTAAACGACCTTCGGACGGATACCCGATACCCCACCAGACCACATCTCAACGGCGAAAAGGAAATAAGGCGGGCAAACCTTCCTAAGCTTTTTTAAACATTGCTTATATAACTATACATACATAGACATGCAATTGATAATAAGTATAACAGAGCTTAGGTAAATGTATTTGATAAGTATAAGAATTTGTAAAACAGTTTGAAGCAAAACAGTTTGATAAACAGCTTGAACCGTAAGAAAATCATTGTTTTGTAGTTATTAATCACATGTGATTGATGTAATAACTATAAGTATTTGACTTGTATCCCCCCCCCCCCCCCACTAAAAGCATTTAAAAACATTTAAACCATTGATTAAGGGGTATGAACTCACCTGTAGTGAGTGGTACGGATGTACTGAAGATGTAGGATTGCTAGGTGTCAAGTGAAGTCTTGAACACACACTATGATCCTAGTTAACATATAATCACACATATATGTACCCAACTAGCTTTAAACTACTAATTGAAAATGTTTAGACCTCCTAGAACATGTTAAACACCTATAATAAATGTTATTAGCCCTAAGGATTGCATCTAAGTTGTTGTAGGACACGGCTAGTGAGTTTAGGGTTCCAAAGGACCCCATTCTTGAGTTTACTCTCCAAGAATCATCACACAAGGAGTTTACAGTCGTAAACCCTTGAGTTTACACCCATAAGCTCCTAAGCCTTAGGGTATTTGGTGTTTTGAAGTTCTAAATGTTCCCTAGAAGCATTCCTACTTGGTGGTTTAGTCCGTGGAAGATATTAGGGCACCTTTCAACTCCTTTGAGGAGTTCACGGCCCTGGGACCAATTCCCTTAGAGATTATGGCCCTAATCTATCATGGGGATGGGTTTTTGGTGATTCCAAGTCCCTAAATTAACTAGGAGTGAATCTAGGCTAGTGTCAAGGCTTTTGGAGGGTTTAAAGCACCTTTTGGCCCTTGAGTTTGGAGTTCACGGTCCAAGAACTTCTTAGGCCGCGAACACCTTACTCTTGGTGTTCTTGAGTGATTTATAGTCCTACACACACTAAGATACAAGCCTAGCATGGTTTCATTGCACAAGGAAAGGACTAGGCACTCATTTGCCCCCTTAAAGAAGGGTTTACGGTCCAAGAACTTCTTGGGCCGTAAACTCTTAAATCTTGATGTTTTGATATGATTTCTAGGTTATTAAGCACATAATAAGCTATATAATACAACTAGATAGAAGTACTCACATTTTGGGACGAAAGTCCGAAGATCCGTGAGAGTGAATTTGGCTTTTCTCTAGTTGGAAATGTAACTAATGAATAATTATGGCTCAGAATCATATATATACTCCTGGGTTTTTGGCAGAAAATATTTTTATTCAAGCAATGAACCCTAATATCATAGAATTTTTGAAATAACAAAGTTGCACAAAACCCTAGTGCATCCTCCTTCCTGATATCCCTTTAAGTGTAAAACCTGAAATACTCAAACTTATACTAAAAAGTTTGAAAATTTACTGCAACTGTTCTAACTTCTATTGAAGTGCTATTATTTGTACAGAATAGAATTTCGGGTTGTCACAGATACTGTCGAGCATATCTGGGTGTTGGCCTTTCATTTGGTCTATTTCAACCAGATATTGGGTCTATTTTACGCCCTACCACTACCACATAATATTGTAGCAAATAAGCATGTAAAACATAACAAATAGTGGCATACCAGACAATTATCACAAAGACAATCATCTCTACTACAAAAAACTACTAGTGGGTCGGCATTGGTGCCTTCGACCCACTCATACATAAAGGTAACTCACCTCACACTGCTGGAGTTTACTGCACGAAATCCTTAGTTGGTGTCCTGGCAACTCCTCGAACTATCAATACCAAAATATCACCCAATTAGCAATTGGGTCCCAAACCATGATCCATAATCCATACTTGGGGTAAAATGACCATTTTACCCCTGGTCCAACAAGATTCATAAATAAGGCCCAAGCCCAAAACCAAACAAGTCTAAAACTCCAAAATCCATATAAGCCCACTAATGGCCAAATTTTCCAAATTGGGCCCAAACCCTTACATGGGCCTTATCTCTAAACCCAATAACTTATTCCCAATCCAAACATACATCCTTAGTTGGTCCAACAAAGTCCATGCACTTACAAGCCCATAAGAAAGCCCGAACCCGAAATGGCCCACAAGGCCCAATAAGGCCTAAATCCATCATGGACCTAACCTAAGAAGGAATAATATCCAAAAAGGCCTGAAATACTGAATGGTCAACCCTAGTCAACTCCTGGTCCAAGGTCCAAAGCCCAAAAAGTCAATAATCCAAGAAAGCCAAACCTGGTCGAGTACGCCATGCGTACTCATCTGGTACGCTAAGAGTATACCTACTAGGGCTAGTACGTGCCACGTACCAGGGTACGCCCAGTGTACTCCCCTGTACTCCAAAATTTTCCAATAAGCACTTAATCACCTCAGCCCTTGCTCCAACTCTCCAGTCTGACTCCTAAAGGTGACTTTTCAAGTAAAGTTGGCAACTTTACTAATATGCATGGCTTAATAGGACCCTAGAGCTCAAAAGAGCTTAATGGATGGTCTTAATTCATGATTGAGCTCGAAATCTCCACAAATCTTGCACCTTTATGAGAGATGGAACCTTAGAATGTCCAAATCTACTAGCTTGAGTCCCTAAGACGACCCTAGCTCACCAAAGATCAAGCAAAAGGGACTAAAATGGCCGAAACCAACCCAAAGTAGATCTATGAAATGAATGGCCAAGGTAGAGACTTTATACCTTGAAATTATTGAAATGGAGATGTTAGCACTGGATCTCCAAGCTCTTCTCCAGAGGTTGAGTCTTTCACATCCTTCTCCTCTTGCACAAACACTCAAAGTCTTCTTTCCAAGCTCCAAGCTTCATCCAAGGCAATATAGGGTTTTATGGACGTAAGAAGAGGTGGTGGCTGACTTAAAATGACCTAAGGAGTGGTATAATGCTACTTATATAGGGTAGGAACCCCGAAATTAGGGTTTTGGTCTGAAAGGAGTACGCCATGCGCACCCCTTAGGACGCCCGGCGTACTGAAGAACCACCCATGTCCATTCAACCTTATATGTTGGGTGTACCCAGCTAAACACGTGCATGCATCCTTGCATGCATGGGACTGATCTACCAAGTATTTCCATTAGGGGCTAATTCTACCAAAACCTTTAAATTACCATAACTTCCTCATTCTAGGTCCGTTTCCAACGAACCTTATATCCACGGAAAGGTTGCGAGAAGCCCTACGCTCCTAAAAACACAATCGAGCCTTAAAACCTTCTGAACAAAACTCAAAACCCATAAAAGACCGAGATATCGGTTTACAGTCTTACCCTTGGCTTCCAAAGACACAATCGAATACATGTATCACTTAAACCATGGCAACTACATCTGAGATGGGGTAAATCCTTCCTTTACCAAAGACCTAAACCCCATGACAACTGATGATTGGCCGCAGCCCCAAGCAACAAGGCAAATTTGAAACCGGGTGTTACAGTTTGGTTTCGGCTAAAATATCGGCTCACCACCTCTGTCTCCAATCAACCACTTCCTATCCATCCTCCAATCAACCAATGTCTTATTCTTATTCAAAGTTCTTAAATATCAATCTCAATATTCTCGCAATTTCATCTCTGAAGTCCAAGACGAACTCAATTTGGCTAGGAAAACAAAACAAAAGAAAACCTACAGGAAAACCGAAGGTGGTGCTGTATGTAGGTTCCCATTTTGTCGATTGGATTGGTGCGGAAATATAATATCAAGAACATAATCATATGAACAATGAAGAACATAATATGTGAGTAAAACTTTAGTGGATAGATAGAGAGATACAAAATACTATAAGAACAACACTCATAAATGAGGAGAATCCCCACCTAAAAACTCTCTCTAAACTAATGTCTACATAAGTGAACACTCTTACAAACAAATGACCTTCACCTCCACTTTATATACTAGTGGAGGGAATATGCTTTTCATACAAGGGAATATTCTAACTTAATAAACACTCATAATTGTAGAGCACTTTCATGCGCCAACAATCTCCCCCTAAATGCTTGAAAATGGTGAGGGTAAAGCAATGATAAAAGGCTGAACATCCGACGGGCAGGTCCGGTAGGTCTGGTGTTGAAGTGTCTCTTAAAAGTTGAATCTTACGTGATCTCGGAATATGGAAATGAAATCTCTATCATCAAGGAACATATAGAGGAACCCAATCTCTGAATAAATGATCCAACTCGGCGGGAATTAATGAACCAACTCGGCGAGTTGAGGTTCCTCAACTCGGCGAGTTGGCGGTTGGGAAGGAAACCCTAAATTTTAGGGTGTTGCACCATATTTAAAGGCCTTAAGTCTCTTGGATGGCCTCCTTACCAGCCTCCTATGTCTAGAAAATCCTAAAAGCGTGTATCATCGTCCTTATGAGTGTGTGAGCTTGTGGAGGGCTTTACATGTTGATATTTTTGTACACTTTTGGAGAAAGCTTTGAAGTTGAAGGTGCATAGCTTTGAGGGAAGACTTAGATCCAGAATCTCCCCACTCATTTCAATCTTTTTGGAGGTATCAAGTTTATACCTTGCTTTGTTATTGTTTAGATCTCTTTGTTTTGGGGTTTTATCTTGATTTTGGGCTCATGGTTGAGTTGTCCGAGAAGTTGAAGTGTTCCACGGGTTGTCATGTTAGATCTAGCCATTTTATGGCCTTAATTAGGTTAAAGTTGCAAGATTTACTAGGTCCTAGGTCCCATTTATGCAATAAGTCCTTTATTAAGCCCATATTGAGCCCTAAGGTTTCTTTTTAGCATGCATGGACATAAAGTTGGAATTTTACATGATTTTCCAGCCTTTGGAGGCCAGATATGCATTTTGGGACTTTGTCTTTAGAGTTTAAAGGCTTAATGGGTCATGTAACACTTTAAAAATTCCAACCAATTTAAACTTTTCAAAAACAACCCAATTTCATAAAGTTATTAGAAAAAGGTTTTTAATATATTTATTATCAGAGAATTTCCCAGAAACCACATCGTAAACACATAAAAACTCGAGGAGCGGTACGATCATGCCTTTGCCTTGCCACGATCTCCTGAAATACCTGAAACATTTAAACCACAACTGTAAGCCCGAAAGCTTAGTGAGATACCCCCAAAGTACCAACGCCATACATACATAACAATATCATATAATCAATACAGAACAACCATGCACTTCGGGTCTACTGTGTGACTGGTCCGCCGCACCGGCCTACAGTCCACCTGGTCCACCCTCCGAGTCTAGCCATATACATCGAGTCTACAATGTGATTGGTCCGCTCGCATCGGGCCTTCAATCCACTTGGTCCACTCTCTGTGTCTACAGTATGACTGGTCCGCCCGCACCGGGCCTTCAGTCGGCCTGGTCCACTCTCCAAGCCTCGGCACGTCTGGTCCGCCCTCGTGGGGCCTACAGCCTATCCGGACGGCTTGTTGGGCCTGCGGGATAACCGGTCCGCCCTGGGTATGTTGACCTACAGTACAAAGTAGGACCCGCCTCAACCCAACTCTAGACCAACAACCATGTGCACATAAATATACAATCATATAACAATACGCATCCAACCAAACCGATCTAGCAGATCACATAACATAACATCATCCTAACCAGTATACCGACCTAACCGGTCACTAGCATAGCATCATCCTATATACCAGGATACCAACCTTAACCAGGTCTCTAACATATACCATCCTAACTACCAGGATGTAAGCATAGCAAAGCAACAACATAACAATAACACCTGGATTACAATCCGATAAAAGGACCGGTCTTGGTGCCTTAGACCCTGTTGATATAGTGAGGATAACTCACCTCGCAACTGCTGACTGAAAATGATAAGATCACGCTGCTCCAACCTCCGACACGAACTCCACCACTGATCAATACCAAAAGACTGAACTCAATAAATACCCATAATTACCAAAATACCCCTGGAAGTCAACTGATCAACTCTTGGTCAAAGTCAAAGTCCTCAGTCAAAGTCAACCCTCCTGACTGACTCTGCTCGCCGAGTCAACCCGCTGACTCGTCGAGTCCCCATGCTCTGAAACTCCCATAATACGACTCAACTCGCCGAGTCGCCCCAAGACTCGCCGAGTCCCACAACTCTGAGTCTAACCGTACTCAACTCACTGAGTCATCCCTTGACTCACCGATTCACAGCTTAACCAGAAAAGGTTAGGACCTCACGACCAGACTCGCCGAGTCCAAGGCTATCTTCAACCAACTCGCCGAGTTGTTCTTCCAACTCGTCGAGTTGCTGCCCATCTTCATGTAACTCGCCGAGTACATCCATGTGACTCGCCGAGTACCGCTAGTTCCTAGCTCATACAAAGGCTTTCCAAGCCATGCAGGGTCTCAAATCCATAAATCTACTCTTATACAAGCCATCCATCATGTAAAGTAGCAAACTTTACGTGAATCCAAGGAGATCTAAGCATAACACACTCTTGACTAAGGTTTGGGACTAGAAGGCTTCATCAACAGCTCTTGAACAGGGACTTTATGCTCTTTTGGATCGTCACTACTCTAGAGCTGAGGTAGCAACCTCAGATCCAACCTCCAAACTCAAGATAGCACTAGATAAATTCCCAAAAATCCCACAAATGATAGATCTATATGGATAACAGCTCAAGCAACGAATCCTTACCTCCAAAGAAGACTCTAACAGAAGAATAAGCCAAAACCTTGCAAAGCCCCTTGCTCCAAACCTCTTAATCTTCAAAGATTTCTTCAACCAACACTCCTTCAAGACCCAAATGCTCTCTAATTCTCTCACACATGAAAAATTAGGGTTTCTGGACTTCAAGGGGAAGAAAAGAGGCTGGGGAGAGGGTATTATGTTCTTTATATAGGGCTCAAACCCTGGGATTAGGGCTTTCTCCACACAGCACCAACTCGCCGAGTCCAGCCACCGACTCGCCGAGTTGGCCACTTAACACGCGACCAGAATCGCGACCCTACTCGCCGAGTCCACCCATGGACTCGCCGAGTTGACCATTCACATTTTCACTTTGAACCCTGAACTTGCACTCCTGAACTCAGGGATGTTACAATTAAGCCTCTCCCTAATGAGTCTAGGGTTTGGGTTTGACTCATTTTGATGGTTCCTAATGGTAAATTTTGAAACTTTACCCTTCTAGACGTCATTTTGAAGGAGATATGAGAATTGGAGTCTCTAGATTTGATGGAAACAACTTAATGCGTTAAGTTGTTAGATTTTTGGCTAACTTGGTGAGTTCATTAGTGAACTCGGCGAGTTGATAGGATTCTTCCCGATCTGTGCAGTTAATGGAGAAACACAATGAGTTGAAGGATAACTTGGCGTGTTGGGTCAACACGGGTCGTTGACTTTGACTTTTGACTTTAGTCTTTGACCAAGTTTTACCTATAAGGGGGTTTTGGGGCATTTTGAGTTGTATTTAAGGAATTGCTTCTGTTTAGGGGTTGAGTATAGCTGATATTTGGAGCCGGGACCTAGTCAGTTATCGTTCAGTATTCGAGGTGAGTCTTTTCACTACACTCATGGGTCGAAGGCACCAAGGCCGGCCCATTAATTGATATGAAATGCTTAGTCATGGAATATGTAATGGTTGTTATTTGATCTATATCTGAATTATGTGAATACCATAGGAGGAGCCTATGGTACTTGGCAAGACCAAGGGAGGAGCCCATGGCTTAGGGATATAAGACCATGAGGGTATCCCATGACATTCTAAATGAAGACAATGGAGGGAGTCCATGGCGAACTTATATGTACGTGTGCATGACATTATGTGATTGTATATTTTGTGTGTTTTGAGAAACTCATTAAGCGTGTGCTTACAGTTTTGTTGGATGTTTTAGGTACTTCTAGCTCTAAGGGAAAGGGCCCGACTTGATGGCGCAACGTGCACTCTCCAACATTTTTCCCCACTAGTTATTATGAACACTCCGATCTTTCTGAATGATATGTTGATGTATTGGATTTTTGGAAACAATTTATGATGGGAATTTCTAATTATTAAACATAAATTGTTAATATTTAAATGAAAAATTTTACTTGAAATTTTGGGTTGTAACATATAACAAGACAAATAAGTCATAATATAAAAGGAAGCCCTTTTTGTTAATTTTACACATATAAGCAGATTTTTTTTATTTTTTATTTTTGCCAAAACACTAAAAATAACTTATCAACTTATAGCTTTTTGACACCGAATAAGCTTAGCCAAACACTTTTTTTAAAAATTCTGTTTTGATACCGCTATAAATTAATAAGTTATAAATTAAAAAGTTAAAAGTTATTTTAAACTAGTTGTAAGACTCGTATATTATACGGGTTGATTAAAACAAAATGTTAAATAAAAAAGATTAAATGGAAAGTTTAGTTGAATTTGAAATCTGAAATAAATGAAAATTATGAGAAAAAAACATGCAAAAAATAAATAAATTAAAATTATGTGTTTAGTTGTTAGACTCGTGTACTAAACGGGTTAATTCTAACAAAATGTTAAACACAAAGGTTTAAACTGTAAATTTATTTGAAATTTAAAATTTAAAATTTGAAATTAATAGTCATTATGGTAGGTTTAATTTATGGAAACTAAATTAATGATATATTGGAAATTAAAAATGAAGTAAATGACAAGCAGAAAATAAATATATCTCATAATTATGACAAAATGACATGTGACCAATTGAATGAAAGAATGACATATGGCAAAATCATTCTTATTTAATGGGGTAGATAAGCTTTGCCAAACACCCTCTTAGATTAAACCTTGAAATGAGAATGGAGGAAGACGAAAGGAGAGAAGCAGCCACCCGCCATCGTCAGCCACCATACACCATCACCAGCACCAAGATGGTTCTCTCCAGCTATATAGGACCATCTCAGATCTACTAGATGATCTAACTTGATCGTTGGAGTCCGCTCCCGGGGCACAGTCCATGGGGCGACTCTAACGTATCTCTCTGATTGTGACCTCGCAGATCTGTCTTCGGCGTAGAAGCATCTCATCAGAGCAGGTGGTCGGATCCGATGTCGCATCAGGGACCATAACCAGGAGTAGGCTAGATCCAACGATCAAGTTAGATCGATGTGTATGAGGAGATGGTCAAGGCTTGGGCCATCCCATTTTAGGATCAATTAGTGTAACGCCCGGGTTTCAGGGCTAAGCATTTTTGTCAATGTAATAGTCTAGGTCAACTCTTGTAACTCTTTTTTTGAAGTAATAAAGATGAAATATTTGAGTATTTTGTGAATTATGTGAATTTATATGCTTATTATTTAATTATAAAGATATAATTAATAAAGAATAAAAACAAGCGTCAAAATTAAATTGTGAGATAAACCTGATATAATTACATAAAGTTGGAGAGTACGTTTCTGCCTACGCGTGGATATAAAGAACGTCGAAAACGGAGTTCGTATGCAAAAGATACGGCAGTTTTACGAAAATCAGACAGTAAAACACTGTTTTTCTTTAATCGCGTAAAACCGAATCGATCCTTTGCGGTACTTATGCTTTGCCGACGGGATTTCCGAGGGCGTTTTTGGACTCAAGATATGGTCTAGTATTTGATTTCATACTCGAAATATTTTTAACGAAAATATTTATAAAAGTTGCGAAAAAGGACATCGAGTGTCGTTTAGACGCAAAACTTTAAGTGCGATTTCCCGGGGTTCCATAACTCCAAAAATTAATCCGTTCGGGTTTATGGAATCCTTGAATTACCCTCTTTCATAAGAAATTTTCAAAAACGCAATCCGATGTTGAGATCTCGAGACACCCGATTTTGTGTGTTTTGGGCAATTAAAGGAGGAAAAAAACCCATGTGGACCCACATGACTTGCATGGGAGAAAAATCCCCAGCCAATTGCTTCTCCTCTTGGTCTTATCCACGTGATCTTCTCCTCATCCTCACTCTTTTGCTTGCACACTTCAATTTGTGAGTACATTGCTTGGCTGGAGGCATGGCCCAAACTTGTATGTGAGTGTGTGTGTTTACTATAAAATGAGGCTTAGACACCTTCATTTCTCACTCACAAAATCTGCCATCATCTTCCTCTTCTTCCCCTCTCTCTCTCTCTCTCTCAATCTTGATCTCTATATCCCTTTCTATCTCCCTTAGATTGAATAACCACCATTTCCACCACCTACTGTTGTCACAAGCTCCTCCGTCCAGCACCAATCTTGCACCATCACTACCATATTGGTGCCACCGTATGTCCTCCATTGCTAAGATTATTATTATTATTATTATTATTATTATTATTATTTTCCTATGTTGTTCGAACTCACTAGGGAAGCAAGGCAAATTCATGTGTTTTCTTTTTTTAAAACCTCATGCACATATGTGATGTATTTTCGATCAGTAGCCAAAAGAAAGAAGCCATTCATTTCTTTTATTAGCCATACATACAAATTGTTTGTTTGATCAGTAAAATCTGAAAATAAAGCTCAAACTTCCATTTATTTTATTGAAAACAAACCCTCAAGTTGTGTTTAGTTTACAAAAGTAGCCCATTCTTATTTCCTAATTTACAAACAACATATATATTTATATATGTAAATACGAAAGAAACATATATACATATTTTTCTTTTTTCCTTTTTCTTTTCCAAACTTCCATTTCAATTAACTACATATAGTCCTTATAGTAATTCAAAATAATTAAAAGCCCCCTCCATGGAATTTCATCGCAAAATAAGTCCAAGATGCAAACTTGGAATTTATATAATTCATTTTAGCCATTAATTTGAAAAGTATTGACAAACATAACACCATTTGATTTATTAAATTAGTAAATGGACCCCATACCTTGGTTAATTACCAAACTACCCTCCAAATATTAATTATATTAATATTTCCTTAGGAAACTAAATTTTCTCGGAGATTCATATTCACGGAAATACTACTCGACCTCCTCGCATCCATTCCAGAACACTAATCGTCTATCGAACGTTAAGGTGAGTGCATAGTTACTTTCAGCTTACACATAGATATGAAGTATTTTATATAAATTACGTGCTATATGTGCATATTATCTGAATACTTGCTATCTATGCTAGATGAACATTGTTATACATGTTTTCAATGATTTAAACTGTATATGTATTTTATATCTACGAAAATGTTGGGGTAAAACATGGGTAGATGTAATAGCTGATGTGTGATAAAATGATGAGAGGCCTCGATGTTGATGTTGTTGTTTCTGTCATCTAGCGGAGTATGGATGACGACCACGAACTCTTCTAGACAGTCCAGTGGAACGCTAGCAAGCTCGCAACCTGTAGGTGTTTGTGAACGACGTGTTCACCGGTGTACTCCATCCCCCACATGGTTGCCTTTAGGACATTTATTGCTGAGGAATCCCCTTAGCAGTAGTGTCCGTCCCGATGATGATCCTTAGGCTAGGTCCCTTATGATAGGTGTTTAGGGACGTAAAGTGAGGATAACGGGAACGGGTAATCGGGTTATTGTTGATTGAATTAATAAACTTATTTATTGTGGGTTGAAAACCCTGTGTGCTCACCAGGCTCCCAAGCCTGACCCACTTAGTTTTATGTATTACAGGTAGTGGCGCATGAGCATAGGTGTGATGTTTTGGACGAGGGATTACGGATATAGGCCTGTAGATATGAAATAATGTAGTAAGGCTTATATTGTACTGTTTATGCTTTTGATCTGTACGAACATGACATCCCGAGTCTTTTAATGAAATACATTTCTATGGAAATGCTTTTGATAAATCTTTATCATATTTTTGTTTTGGGACAAATTCCGCAACACTTTCATTTAAAATGTAACTCTGATTTTTAAACAAAGCATAAACAAACCGGTCTTTTGTGGCCGTGATTTTGGGGATGTCACAGTTGGTATCAGAGCATTAGTTTAAGCGAACTAGGAATTTGTAGGATTTCTAGACTTAAACTTAGAATGCTAAGCGATGATTGTGAGGTGTGAGCACTAGCTTATTTTAGGAATTGTGCCTAAAATGCTTTTATGTGCTAAATGCTTTATGCATAATATGCTGTTAATTGTTCGGATCTATGGTCTGTTGCCGACCGGATCTGGAAACCTTATGTGTTTAGAATTCTAAACGTACGACTACGATATTAGAACTAGCATGTAAACGTTTCGGAGTGATAAGGACGATTTAAACGTCTATCCTAAATAAAGATCTAAATTCACCTTATTCGGTGTATAGATCAAGATGGCAAGGACCCGTAGCGGAAACGTGAACGCGAATGGAGATAGGAACCAACCCCCAGTGGTTCAACAAATACCTGTTGTAGAAGAAGTTGCACCTGAACCAGTCACGATGGCCGGAGTGCAAGCGATGATCCAGGCTATGTTGGATCGTCAAATGGAGGAAACTAGACGTTTGCTCCAGCAAAATCGAGAGGAAGGCACTATTCAAATCGAACAGCCTGAGTTGAACGAAGGGCAGACTGAGGAAGGAGACTACAGTGGAACTGTTGGTCAAGTCAACCAACCAATAGTTCAAGAAAATAACCAAGATGACGGATTCGAGAGAAATGGATGCAAGTACAAGTATTTTCAGACTTGCAAGCCATCGACTTTCACGGGAAAGGAAGATCTAATCGGAGTCATGGATTGGATCTCGGAGATGGAGTTAGCTTTCATGACATGCGGTTGCAGAGGGAAACTACAGACCACGTTTGCAGTGCGTCAGTTTCGAGGAGGCGCTGTACGTTGGTGGAATACTTTGGGGAAGACTTTAAGCCCCAACAAACCCCTGGAACTGACATGGGCAGAATTTCTGGTACAATTCAAACGAAAGTACTGCTCAGCTCAAAACCTGCTCGAGCTAGAGAACCAGTTTCTAACCCTAAAGAAGGGGAGCATGTCAATCGATGAATACACGAACAACTTCACAGAAAAGATGGAATTTGCCTTGCGTCTTGTTCCGGATGAGCTGACGAAAATTGATAAGTACGCAAAGGGATTACCATGGGAGTACGCGGTGCCAGTGCGTCAGGCACCTACTTTGGAGGCAGCTATCTGGGCTGCCAAGTCTGTGGAGGATATGATTAAGGGAAGAGCTGCCAGCAAAGTCGAGGTTGGCGAGAAAAGGAAATTTGACGGATCCTCAAGGTCCGGTAAGAAGGGTAGATTCTCGAAGTTTGGTTCGAGAGGAGGAGGATCAGAAGCGAAGTGGTGTGACAAGTGCAAGAAAAAGCACTCTGGGAAGTGTGATGGAGGGGTCACTTGTTACAAATGCGGAAAGCCTGGGCACTATGCCAATGAATGCACGTTCACTAAGAAGGTCTGTTATGAGTGCAACGAGGAGGGGCACATTTCAAGGGATTGCCCGAAGAAGAAGGAGACGGGAAGACCCAACATACCACCGAAGCCGAAGGCAAGAGCCTTCCAGATGACGCTCGAGGCTGCAAAGGAGGCAGCAGACGTCGCTTCAGGTACCTTTCTTGTAAATGGTTTGCCTGCAAATATACTATTTGATTCCGGAGCCAACTACTCCTTTGTATCACATAAATTTGGTGGGAAATTAGCATTGCCTATAGAAAAACTAGATAATGCCCTGATTGTAGAAGTTGCCAGTGGCAAATTCGTACATGTTAGTAATCGTATTAGGAACATCGTCATTGACCTAAACGGAAACGAATTCCACGAAGAGCTATTACCCATAGAGTTAAACGGTTTTGACATCGTTTTGGGTATGGATTGGCTTAGCGCTAACGATGCTGAGATTCAATGCCGGAAGAAGATAGTAAAGGTGAACCCACCCGGAAAGGAATCATTTATGGTGTACGGGGACAAACGCAGAGTGAATTCTGGAATCATCTCCCTGATGAAAGCCAGGAAATGTTTGTCAAAGGGATGTGCATCATACTTGGCATTCGTAATCGATGCCAAGAAGGAGAAGAAAGAGGTGCAGAATATACCGGTTGTGTGCGATTATCCGGAAGTCTTTCCCGAAGATCTTCCCGGATTACCACCTGATAGACAAGTGGAGTTTCGTATAGACTTGTTACCAGGAACAACACCGATAGCAAAGGCACCTTACCGATTAGCACCGACGGAGATGAAGGAGCTCATGACGCAACTTCAGGAGCTGTTGGACAACGGTTTTATTCGACCTAGTTCATCACCCTGGGGAGCTCCGGTGTTATTCGTGAAGAAGAAAGACGGAAGTATGAGAATGTGTATAGACTACCGAGAGCTGAATAAGGCAACGGTGAAGAACAAGTATCCATTACCGAGGATTGATGACCTATTCGATCAGCTGCAAGGTTCGAGCTACTTCTCAAAGATCGATCTTAGGTCAGGATATCATCAGCTAAAGGTGAGAAAGCAGGATATTGAGAAGACTGCATTCAGAACGAGATATGGACACTACGAGTTCTTGGTTATGTCATTCGGGCTAACCAATGCTCCCGCAGCATTCATGGATTTGATGAATAGGGTTTGTAAACCATTCCTCGATAAATCCGTGATAGTGTTCATCGACGACATTCTCATCTACTCGAAAAGCCAAGAGGAGCATGGTAAGCATCTACGGGAAGTATTAGAAGTGTTGAAGAAGGAGAAGCTTTTTGCAAAGTTCTCCAAATGCGACTTTTGGATACGGGAAGTCCAATTCTTGGGTCATGTTGTTAACCAGGAGGGAATAATGGTTGACCCCGCAAAGATCGAGGCTGTGATGAAGTGGGAACGTCCGAAAAGTCCCACGGAAATTCGAAGCTTTCTAGGATTAGCCGGATATTATCGACGATTTATCCAAGGCTTTTCTTCGATAGCTGCTCCATTAACAGCTTTGACTCATAAAGGAGCTACATATACGTGGAGTGAGAAACACGATGAGGCATTCGAGAAACTAAAGAAGAAGTTATGTGAAGCACCGATACTTTCTCTACCCGATGGAGTCGAAGATTTCGCGGTTTATAGTGATGCTTCTGGAGTCGGGTTGGGTTGTGTTCTGACCCAAAGAGAAAAGGTGATAGCATACGCATCTCGACAATTGAAAGAGCACGAAAAGAACTACCCCACTCATGATCTGGAGTTGGCAGCGGTAGTTTTTGCCTTAAAGATATGGAGGCATTACCTCTACGGCACAAAGTGCAAACTCTTCACTGATCATAAGAGTCTCCAGTATCTCTTTAATCAGAAGGAGTTGAACATGAGGCAACGACGCTGGCTAGAACTTCTCAAGGACTACGACTGTGAGATACTTTACCACCCAGGTAAAGCAAATATTGTTGCTGATGCTCTCAGTCGGAAAGTCAATCTGGAAAGGAAAAGGCCAAGGGCGTTAAGAATTGAAGTCGTCTCGACGATTGTCGAAAGTATCAGGAAAGCTCAAGAAGAAGCTTTAGAGAAAAATGACCGAAAGGAAGAACGTTTGGGAAGAACGTTAGTGTTCGGTACAAACAGTCGTGGACTGAAGGTATTCCAAGATCGAATTTGGGTACCTAAGACGGGAGGAATAAGAGATCTTCTGATGGAAGAAGCACACAAGACCATGTACTCGATTCATCCCGGTAGCACTAAAATGTATAGGGACCTAAAACCCTACTACTGGTGGCCGACGATGAAGCTCGATGTTGCGAAGTATGTGGCCGAGTGCGTAACATGTGCGAGGGTTAAGGCACAACATCAGAAACCGTATGGGAGTTTAGAACCTTTACCTGTACCCATGGGTAAATGGGAAGACATCACCATGGATTTTGTGACTAAACTGCCCAGGACGAAGAACGGTCACGACATGATTTGGGTAGTCGTGGATCGTTTCACCAAGAGTGCACACTTCATAGCAGCCAACGAGAAGTGGTCTATGGATAAGCTCGCAAATGCTTACGTGAAGGAAATTGTAAGACTTCACGGTGTTCCTCTTACGATTGTATCAGATCGTGATAGTCGTTTCACGTCAAGGTTTTGGAGGAGTCTACAAGAGGAGTTAGGTACAAAGTTGTGTTTGAGTACTGCTTATCATCCGCAAACTGATGGTCAGAGCGAAAGAACGATTCAAACATTGGAAGATATGCTAAGAGCATGTACCCTCGAATTCCAAGGAAATTGGGACGAGCACTTACCTCTGGTAGAATTTTCCTACAACAATAGTTTTCACTCGAGCATCAAGATGGCACCTTACCAAGCCTTGTATGGACAGAAGTGTCGTACGCCGTCTTGTTGGCTTGAAGCCGGAGAGAAGCAGTTTATGGGCCCCGAGATAGTCCATGAGACTGCTGAGAAGTTGAAGGTGATTAGGGAAAGAATGTTAGCAGCCCAGGATCGTCAGAAGAGCTATGCTGACAAGAAAAGACGACCGATAACCTTCGAAGATGGGGATTCCGTTTTGCTTAAAGTCTCACCGTGGAAGGGACTTATAAGATTCGGGAAACGAGGAAAGTTGAGTCCAAGGTTTATTGGACCATTCAAAGTTCTTCAGAAGATAGGGAACCAAGCTTACAAGTTGGAATTGCCCGAAGAACTCAATGGTATTCATAACACTTTCCATGTGTGTTATTTGAGGAAATTCACGGGAGATGTTCCCGACATAATTCCAATCTCAGAGTTAAGGATGGATGAGAATAAAAGGCTGGTCGAAGAGCCTGAGGCAATTGTTGACCATAAGACTAAGAAGTTACGACGCAAGATGGTCGACTTGGTGCTAGTCCGATGGAAACATTCGAATGGGCCGAATCTCACTTGGGAAACAGAGGATGACATGATGAGTCGCTATCCACATCTGTTTGCTGATGCATGATTCCGGGACGGAATCATCCTAAGGGGGAGAGAATTGTAACGCCCGGGTTTCAGGGCTAAGCATTTTTGTCAATGTAATAGTCTAGGTCAACTCTTGTAACTCTTTTTTTGAAGTAATAAAGATGAAATATTTGAGTATTTTGTGAATTATGTGAATTTATATGCTTATTATTTAATTATAAAGATATAATTAATAAAGAATAAAAACAAGCGTCAAAATTAAATTGTGAGATAAACCTGATATAATTACATAAAGTTGGAGAGTACGTTTCTGCCTACGCGTGGATATAAAGAACGTCGAAAACGGAGTTCGTATGCAAAAGATACGGCAGTTTTACGAAAATCAGACAGTAAAACACTGTTTTTCTTTAATCGCGTAAAACCGAATCGATCCTTTGCGGTACTTATGCTTTGCCGACGGGATTTCCGAGGGCGTTTTTGGACTCAAGATATGGTCTAGTATTTGATTTCATACTCGAAATATTTTTAACGAAAATATTTATAAAAGTTGCGAAAAAGGACATCGAGTGTCGTTTAGACGCAAAACTTTAAGTGCGATTTCCCGGGGTTCCATAACTCCAAAAATTAATCCGTTCGGGTTTATGGAATCCTTGAATTACCCTCTTTCATAAGAAATTTTCAAAAACGCAATCCGATGTTGAGATCTCGAGACACCCGATTTTGTGTGTTTTGGGCAATTAAAGGAGGAAAAAAACCCATGTGGACCCACATGACTTGCATGGGAGAAAAATCCCCAGCCAATTGCTTCTCCTCTTGGTCTTATCCACGTGATCTTCTCCTCATCCTCACTCTTTTGCTTGCACACTTCAATTTGTGAGTACATTGCTTGGTTGGAGGCATGGCCCAAACTTGTATGTGAGTGTGTGTGTTTACTATAAAATGAGGCTTAGACACCTTCATTTCTCACTCACAAAATCTGCCATCATCTTCCTCTTCTTCCCCTCTCTCTCTCTCTCTCTCAATCTTGATCTCTATATCCCTTTCTATCTCCCTTAGATTGAATAACCACCATTTCCACCACCTACTGTTGTCACAAGCTCCTCCGTCCAGCACCAATCTTGCACCATCACTACCATATTGGTGCCACCGTATGTCCTCCATTGCTAAGATTATTATTATTATTATTATTATTATTATTATTATTTTCCTATGTTGTTCGAACTCACTAGGGAAGCAAGGCAAATTCATGTGTTTTCTTTTTTTAAAACCTCATGCACATATGTGATGTATTTTCGATCAGTAGCCAAAAGAAAGAAGCCATTCATTTCTTTTATTAGCCATACATACAAATTGTTTGTTTGATCAGTAAAATCTGAAAATAAAGCTCAAACTTCCATTTATTTTATTGAAAACAAACCCTCAAGTTGTGTTTAGTTTACAAAAGTAGCCCATTCTTATTTCTTAATTTACAAACAACATATATATTTATATATGTAAATACGAAAGAAACATATATACATATTTTTCTTTTTTCCTTTTTC
Organism: Lactuca sativa; assembly: GCF_002870075.4. Classification (NCBI taxonomy): domain Eukaryota; kingdom Viridiplantae; phylum Streptophyta; class Magnoliopsida; order Asterales; family Asteraceae; genus Lactuca; species Lactuca sativa. The sequence goes on along the minus strand of NC_056624.2, from coordinate 170,487,672 downwards.
TTTTCCAAACTTCCATTTCAATTAACTACATATAGTCCTTATAGTAATTCAAAATAATTAAAAGCCCCCTCCATGGAATTTCATCGCAAAATAAGTCCAAGATGCAAACTTGGAATTTATATAATTCATTTTAGCCATTAATTTGAAAAGTATTGACAAACATAACACCATTTGATTTATTAAATTAGTAAATGGACCCCATACCTTGGTTAATTACCAAACTACCCTCCAAATATTAATTATATTAATATTTCCTTAGGAAACTAAATTTTCTCGGAGATTCATATTCACGGAAATACTACTCGACCTCCTCGCATCCATTCCAGAACACTAATCGTCTATCGAACGTTAAGGTGAGTGCATAGTTACTTTCAGCTTACACATAGATATGAAGTATTTTATATAAATTACGTGCTATATGTGCATATTATCTGAATACTTGCTATCTATGCTAGATGAACATTGTTATACATGTTTTCAATGATTTAAACTGTATATGTATTTTATATCTACGAAAATGTTGGGGTAAAACATGGGTAGATGTAATAGCTGATGTGTGATAAAATGATGAGAGGCCTCGATGTTGATGTTGTTGTTTCTGTCATCTAGCGGAGTATGGATGACGACCACGAACTCTTCTAGACAGTCCAGTGGAACGCTAGCAGGCTCGCAACCTGTAGGTGTTTGTGAACGACGTGTTCACCGGTGTACTCCATCCCCCACATGGTTGCCTTTAGGACATTTATTGCTGAGGAATCCCCTTAGCAGTAGTGTCCGTCCCGATGATGATCCTTAGGCTAGGTCCCTTATGATAGGTGTTTAGGGACGTAAAGTGAGGATAACGGGAACGGGTAATCGGGTTATTGTTGATTGAATTAATAAACTTATTTATTGTGGGTTGAAAACCCTGTGTGCTCACCAGGCTCCCAAGCCTGACCCACTTAGTTTTATGTATTACAGGTAGTGGCGCATGAGCATAGGTGTGATGTTTTGGACGAGGGATTACGGATATAGGCCTGTAGATATGAAATAATGTAGTAAGGCTTATATTGTACTGTTTATGCTTTTGATCTGTACGAACATGACATCCCGAGTCTTTTAATGAAATACATTTCTATGGAAATGCTTTTGATAAATCTTTATCATATTTTTGTTTTGGGACAAATTCCGCAACACTTTCATTTAAAATGTAACTCTGATTTTTAAACAAAGCATAAACAAACCGGTCTTTTGTGGCCGTGATTTTGGGGATGTCACAATTAGTTAGTGGCTAGGTTGTATGCGCTTTAGAGGTCTGGGAGCACAACCTAGCCCATAACTAGTTGGGCCTGAACTGGGTTGGCTAAATCATAATCTAATTGTCTATTGACTAGATATATAAATAGAGCACCTCCTCCTCCACAAGGAGGATCTCTCATTCTCAGACATAAGCCTCCATTGTATAAATACACCTTTCCCATCAAAATATTTCTCCATAGAGGAGAAACCATCTCCCATACACATCGATCTGACTTGACTGTTGGAGTATGCTTTTAGACACAATCCCTAAGACAGTTCTAACAATTTTGTTCTTTGATGGAAGGTAGAAATCAAGTCAGGAACCCGCTTATGACACCTACTCCAGACCTGACACCAAGACTCGATAACCCAATTCTTTGTCACATCAGTGGATCTTATGATTACTTGCACTTAACATAAATAACCCAATATTACAAAAACGGGTAAGGAACTTTGGTTTGGTCATAATAAGGTAATATCATATGTAATTACCAGTCATATTATTCTATTTTGAACAGGCCAAACAAAATTAATAGTCAATTATATAAAAAAAACATGGTTATAAAGACCAAAGTTTTAGTTAACCAAAAAAAGATATCGATTATTGCTACGGGTGTTGTTATTAGCACCTAAAACCACCTTCATGACTATAATTAACCTACCTTCATGACTATAATTAACCTAATGACATGACTTATTTTTTTCAATTTCCATTTTCATTATTAAGGGGGTGTTTGGATAGGACAAAAATAGGTTGTTTATTGCTTAATCCCACCAAAATAAGTAAATTTAAGTGTTTGGATAGGAGTCTTTAAAAATCAGTTTATTGCTGTAGGAATAAGCTAAATAAGTTGATTTTAATAAGCAAGGGGTGAATGTTTATTGCTTATTGCTTATTGATTATTTTACTCATATAAGCTGTTTTATTTGCCAAACACTTCAAATGCTTATTGTTTATTGCTTATTCTCACCGCAATAAACTAATTCGAACATATTTTAAAAAAATGTTTATTCCCACCATAATAAGAAAATAAGCAATAAACTAATAAACTAAAAATTATTTATCCAAACACCCCCTAATAACTAAATTTCTATTTTAGATGCACCTTAACTAGATAATTGACTGTAACACTTGTGAAAATTACATAATTACATGTTTAGTCATTTTATTTACATTCATATTTGATTCCTAATTTTTTATTTATAAAATTACTCTTACATCTTTATTATTATTATTATTATTATTATTATTATTATTATTATTATACACACACATTGTTTATGATACGAGGAACGACGAACATAGTTATATTATTATAATGAGTAGCGAAGACTCTATTTATACAAGAAGTATTTTGAGATTATTCAGATTTGGTAATTATAAAAAACAATAATTTTGAAAAAAATATAATATATATATATATATATATATATATATATATATATATATATATATATATATATATTATTCGTGTTCGTTTGCTTATTTAAATGAACAAAAATCATATTTAGATTTGTTTATTTATTAAATAAACAGAAAATAATTGAGTTTTTATCAAAACTTATAAACATTTGGATATATGTTGGGTTTGTTTACTATTATAGTTACATTTTAGTAATAACATTAAATTTAAAAATACAAATGTTAAAAATATATATCGGATTGAAACCGAACCGCACTGAAAAATTTTGTTTTTGCAAAGCTAGAAGCCGCAACGTAGGTTAAAAATATATATATCATATTTAGATTCGTTCCTAACCCGCATACTATTCAAACATTAGTTATGTGGTCTGATTCTATTAGATTGATTGGAAGTCAACGAAATGCGTTAGAGACTGTGTTGATGATTGTTTTTGGTGTATTTCGAATTTTAAAAATTTCATTATTGTTTGAACGGTAAATCCATCATTTTTTTATGAGGTGGTTGATAGATCGTTTTTTTTTTTTTTTTTTTTTTTTTTTTTTTTTTTTTTTTTTTCTAATAGATGTAAGAAAACTAAGTTGTGTTTTAATTTCTTGGTTTTAAAACCCAATTTTAGCTTCTATTTTATTGTAAAGTGTATTTTTAACTCTTCATTAGTTTTTAAATAAAATTACGTTGTTATAACAAAAATTAATGAATTTTTGTCAAACTATATAGAACGCTTGAATATATATTCGGTTTGTTTATCATTATATTTTTGGTGAATAACTATAAATTTAAAAGTTTAAATAATATATATTTGGTTTGTTTATCATTATATTTTTGGTGAATAACAATAAATTTAAAAGTACAAATATTAAAGGACATTGTAATTAAAAATTTATTAAATAATACAAAATATTTTATTATAATATAAATATAATTAAATAAAAGTTATTGGAAAATACTTAAGTTGAAAGTTTGTATATGTTATAGGTTCTTATACTGTGCCATTAAAATTCCCCTGTCGGTACTAATGGTGTTTCGGTAGAAAATTCATACAAAACATGCTTATTAGATTAAACCTTGAAACGATAATGGAGGAAGACGAGAGGAGAGAAGCAGCAATCGCATCAGCTGCGTGTCTGAACCCTAAATTCAAGCCCTCATCTGCTGTTGCCCAAGCTCGCCTTTCAAAATTCCAGGTTCCATGATTCAACTTTTTTTATCAAAATTATGATATTGGGTCTGTGATAACTCGTCGATTCCTCCGATTATCTACAAACAGTAGCTATATCGGATTTATTCTGATATCTGATTCTGCTTCTCCTATTCTCTTCGATTTAGGAATCCAAAGTTCTATTTGCATTACCATGTCGGAATCTATTTTGGAATTCCAATTCATAATAATAGGAACTGTAACTGACTATGATCTGTTTGATTGTGACCCTTTCATCGATAGGAACTGCACAAGAGGCGATTACAGATAAAAGAAAAATCCAAGGTCAAAAAGAAATCACAAGGTTCGTTCGACAGCTTCCATTAAAACTAAATTTTATTTATTTTGTTGTTCACTGTAAGGTGATGAATCATGGTTCTTCAGGGAAGGCATCTAGGCCAAACAGATTAGAAGAGAAGGATAGCCATGTTGATGAATTTGCAGCAAGCAAAATCCCATGTAAAACAGCTGAAGATACAAGCAGTTCTACTTCTACCTCATTAGATGTTTCTTCAATGTCAAAACCACAAATACCATCAAAGAAACCATATAAGTTACACTGGGGGTAAGTTATTATCATTTTTTTTATAGCTTTTGGTGTTCATAAATGGTTTTTAGTTTTACTAATTTTGCATATTAATTTGTAGGCTTGACACCAAAGAAAGATGGGAAAGGAAATCCAACATGTAGTCCAGAGATCAAGATTCTTAGGATCACTGTGTAATGTGTTTTCACTTTTCCGTTCAGTTCTGAAGGGATAAATGATGTATGTTTGGAGTAAGTAACAAGTGTCAAATACACAAAGAATCTCTTTTTGTTTGAATATGAGTAAATGACCGTTTTACCCTTCTGAATGAAAAACTGTCCTATATATCTATATGCATAAAGTCCTATTCTCATTCAGTAAAAAAGAAAAACAGTTTAGGGGTTTCGTTTTCTTTAACCAGTAGTTGAATAGGTAATGACCGTTTTACCCTTACAATCTCGAAGTAAATATCACAACATTCATCAAATTTTTACTTTGATATATCTCAAGAAACACTGAAATCCCAAAAGTCAAATGTGTCAAAAAAGTGCCCATAGTATCAGAAAATTTACAATGTGAGCACAGATTGCAGAAACTAACTTATTATTAATATGAAGATGAACACCTAAAAATGTGCATATAGATATAGTGAGCTATATCTATATATGTTATATAGCTGGGCTAAGTTCACGTTCAATATCTTCCAAAGATCTCCCCTTTGTTTCAACAACATTGGCAGCTATGTACATAACTGCAAGAACACAAATCGATGCAAATCCCAGGTACACTTTGCTTATCCCAAATTTAGTCACCACACTCAAGAAATACAACCCAATTACAAAGTTTGATATCTGCTCATTAAAAAACATCACCATTTGTTAGTAAAAATAATCATTTTTTATTTTTTTAAAAAGATTGAACATAAAATAAACTTACCCAATGCATTCCAAGTGATAAGGCAACTGCTTTTGCTCTAATTCTGGAGGCAAATATCTCTGGTAATAGTAGAGCAGGAACAGGTCCAGCACCAAGTGAAAATGATAGCACATACCTAAAGAATTAATAATTAATATGTTGTGATTAATTATATGAATAAATTTATATAATTTGTTAAAAAATTGAACTTACAAAATAGTCCCGATGACAGCAAGTGGTCCGGAATATGGTGCTAAAACTTTCCAAGTGAAGGATAATGAGAGCAGCATCATGGAAATAGCCTTGCAGACAAAACACGTGTATCAAATATTTTTTAAATGTTTTTGAACTTTATATAATTACAAAAATGATATTTAACAAAATTCACCATCTTTTTTTTACCAATTTAAATCATGTGCATACCATTCCAGAAAAGCTTGTGATGAGAAGACTTTTCCTCCCTTGTTTATCCATCAAAGAAGACGCAATCATTGTGCCTGAAATTAAAATCAACTTCCATCCTTCAGAAAAAAAAAAAAACAACATTTTACCATTTTCCATCTCCAAATTTAAAAACCAAAAAAAAAAAAGTCATCAAACCAAAAACATTCGCAGCTCCAACAGCAGCACTTGCTGCCACATCAGATGCAACGCCAGCTGTACGGAAGACAGAAGTGGAATAATACACAACCGCATTTATTCCAGCCAATTGTTGGAACAAGAAAAGTGCTGCACCAACACTCACAACTGCCATCAAAAAATAAAAAATAAAAAATAAAAATGTTAAGTGTTTTATAATGGAATTAAATTATTAAATGTAGTGATTTGATTTCACCTTTGAAATAGCGGGAACTGAAAAGGTCAAACCAACCAGCATCTTGTTCTTCTGAGCCTTGATTGGATGCACTCAAGTCCGCCATAACTTCGGTGACCTTCCCCTCACCGTATAATGTCTTTATTGCTTTTTCAGCATCCGAGATTTTCCCATGCTGAACAAGCCAACGAGGGGATTCTGGAGAAAATGCCATTCCAATTGCCAATAGAACTGAAGGGATCACTGCAATACCAAACATTGTTCTCCACCTGCAAAACAAAACAAACAGACTGAGTACTCACAGGACAGAACAGAACAGGCTGTACTGTGTTTTGAAAATAGTGGAAAACGTTAAATCACCATAGAGGGTTTCCGGCTAAGGGTAGTCCAGCTACCAAAGCTGCAAGGATTCCAATGCAAATGAATAGCTGGTTGATAGATCCAAGTGTGCCACGGATTTCGGTTGGTGATATCTAAAAAAAATATTTAATGTGAGAAATGTAAAGTTTTTGAATAAAAATGTAGAATCTTCTTTTTACCTCGGATATGTAGAGAGGGACAATAGCAGATGATATGCCAATTCCAATGCCAGCAAGCAAGCGGCCTATGATCATGGTTTGTACATTTGTAGCTGTGGCACTGGAAATTCGGATGATCATATTTTAATAACATGTGTAAATACAGAATCATAACCACAATTGTGATAGCTAAAAGATGGGAGAATCTCATATCAAACCAAAGAAATGCTCCAACTGCAAGTGGAATTGCATCAAGTAGAAAAGTTTTTGTTCTTCCGAATTGGTCAGCTAGAGATCCTCCTGTAAATGAACCAACTGTGGCACCAGCAAGAGTTGAGCTAACAATCCATCCTTGTAGGACTGTGTTTTCAGCAATACCAAGATCCTTGGCAAGATACTCAAGTGCACCATTGACAACACTGAAGCAGAAAACAGATTGGAAATTAGATGAATTATATTATAGAACAGTTTTATGATATGTAAGAGTTATGCGATGTACCCTAGATGATATCCGAACAATATTGCTCCCAGACTTGCAATACCAACATAAGGCAAAACTGATCCAGAAGACTTTGATTGGATCTTGAGAGGAGTAATATCTCCATCTGTATTTGATCATTTGTGTTAGAAAATGGTGATTCTAAATTGAATGTCTAATGGTTTTGACAAGTAGATGATTGCCAGAATACACAAGTTGATTGCAACATTCAAAATCTCAAACAACATTAAACTTTTATGATGAACAACTTAACCGAACTAATTGATTCACAGAAGAATCAAATGACATTAGGTCAAACACCAACACACAGAATACTTGTGCGCAAAATTGGAACGAATTATGAAATAGAGAGCATAATCCAATGAAACTAACCGGAAGCTTGAGCTTTGACTGATCTGGACTTTGTAGAGGAGCGGAACACACTTCCGGCGCCGGCGCTACCAGGCTCTATGCGGCGCATATGACCGGCACCGAGTCGCGAGACAAAATCAGAATCTCTCCCGTTCCCAATCATGCGCACCGTGCTTTTTCTGTTCCTGAATTGACACGAACCCGACGAAACCCTACTGCTACGATTTTGGACATGGAAACCATTGACACTGACGCTTAGAGCTTGCATCTTCAGTTACAAAATTTCCAGAAATCAACACGGTTTATAACTTGTGAAAGCAATGCTTGTAATGAACAGGATCGAATGTAGGGAAAACGCAGAGAATTTAAACAAATTGATTGAACTCGAGTGAGTGTTGATCTGAAGGTGGAGGAGGTATGAGGGGTGGGAGTGGGACCCTGACGTGTTCTTGTTGTTTCCGTTGCTTTGGTGGCACCGATCCAATCGACATGTATTTTATTTGTAGTTTGAGAAAATATGTAATGTTGTTGAATTTGTTGAAATTTGGTTAGATTTCGGATTGGATTTTAGTACACGCAGATGTCATGTGACTTTCTTCATCCTAATCGGATGACACTTCCACGTGCTTCTGCGTATTATACAGTACATAATAATCACTTTGAAATATTTCATTATTAATTGAAATAATTACTAATCATATGGTCATGTCATATCATTTTATATTACGTGATTAACAATAAAATTATAAATTAAAGAGAAATGATCATAATTTGAAAAAAAATAAAATATATTCCTTTTTTTTTTTAACAATTAAATAAGAAAGGTTAGCGTAAATCTAACGAAAAATTCAAAAGAATAGACAATATCAAATTTAACCTTCAAAACATCCCACTAACACTAACACTAACTTTCTTTCCCATGCAGAATCTAATTATAGGAACAAATTCCTTCTACTATCATAAAAAAAAACATAGTTACGGAAGTTTCAAAGAAGCCACCACATGGCCACAATTATAAACTCCAACACTGTTCGTTTTACATTAGAAATTCGACCCTTATTGATCCAATTAACAACATCTTCGACCCCCACAAAGGTAGGGTGGTCCAAATCACATCATCTGTCTAGAAAACACAACTACACAACCACAAATGATAATATGCGACATATTTTCAAGTCCGAGTTACAAATGCCGCAAACAATTCAAAAACATCCCATACTAAAATTTTGGATTGTGGATAGAAAAAAGAATTCCGAAATTTCAAGAAAAAAAATATGAAATTCAAAAACAATTTTGAAATTTCGAGAAAATTTGTTTTTTTACTGAAATATATCTAAAAAGTTAAACAAATATAATAAGCTTAAAAGGCAACATTTGACTGAAAAATATATGATATTATATCTTTCGAAGATTTCTGACTTAAAACTGTTGCATGTGTGCTGGGTGACACATAACTAAACCCTCCATTTCAAATCACTTATTACCTTAGGCCCCGTTTGATATGCATCTTTCCAGGTCTAAACAGATCTTTCTGGCTGAATGGACCGGAAAGACTGTTTGATTTGCACAAAAGAAGGGGTCTTTCCCGGTAAAATATGTCTTTCCCAGAAAGCCTCAAAATCATATCTTTCTGGCTGAATGGGCTGGAAAGACAATTATACACAAAACCCCGTCTCTTTCTTTCTTTATTGGATTATTAACTTTTTTAAATAACTTTTTTTAAATTTATTTTTTATTGAATTATTACTTTTTTTCATCATTCAGCACAATCAATCAGATGTACAATCAAACAACATGGTTTCTTTCCCAAACAGAAAACTTTCCCAGACAACACTTTACCAGACAACACTTTCCCAGACAGAACCTATCAAACATGACCTTACTTTAAGTTACATTATTCAACATAATTTTTTTATACAACATGTTTATTATTTTGTAGCCTATTTTTTATATAGATATATATAAATTAGATTTATTCTAACTTTATCTATGATAAACAATTAGAAAAAAAAAGTTACAATGCTTGAAGAAAAAAGGTTCTGACGACACAATCATGACTTTTGTGACAAATTTATAAATGAATATTTAATTAAAATAATGATCGTTAAAACTATTTATATAGATATGAAAAAAAATCATAATATTGTCTTATATTTGTTGTGTCAAATTTTATAAAGCATTATTTAATATAGTATCTTTCATTTCTTAGAAAAAATATTTATGCTTGATTTTTAATTGATTTAATTAAAAAATTAAAATGAAATTTTGAAGATTTTCATTTAAATCAATGTTTATTTCCGTCCATTTTATGTGTTAAATCTTTTTATCCTTAATTACAATGTTTAGATATAACTTTGTGATCAAAGTTTGTTGGTTTTTATTAAATATATAAGTTAATTCATGCCATTTTTTATTTTCACTTTTTATATAATAATACATAAAAATTGATTTATACTTGTTAATTAAAATTTTAATTTATTCTAACAGCCCGCAGATGTTAAAAAAACAAACAATCTTTTTCTTTCAGACTGCAGACGTTTGGTTTACCTCTTCTACTGCAGATGTGGTCCATTGACTGCATACATTTTAACTCAGAAAAAACAAACAATAACTTAGTATTGCGCTATCATTTTCACTTGCTATAACAATTTCTATTATATTAAAAATATTTGGTGAAGTTTAGTAAATTTAGTGTCAAATCTTTTATTAAATGACCTAATTTTAGTAAGTGTTTTTGGTATAATCATTTTAATAGCATATAAAAATAATTGATATGGAATAATTATAATGCTTAAATGATTTTCATTAATAGAATTAAAATATAAAAAAATAAAAAATAATAAAAATATAGTGGTAAAAATGAAAACTTTAGGGGGTTTGGTCCAAGCCCAGCCGTTTACAGAGAGATCTGAGCCCAACGATGAGAGGAATGGAAGATGAGTGTCATCTTGTTGCTTACGAGATTCAACTTCGTTTTTGAAATTTCTGCAACTCGAAGCAATTCCTTCTGGGAGACTAGGTCGCTCGTAGACTTTTTACATGTTTTTCAACTCTCTTAAGCTTATTATCATTCCAATTTCGTTCAAATTTGACCCTTTACGATGATGTCCCCAAATCTTAGCCCCGACGATCGAGGCTCTTCTCATGCGGCTAATTTCAGGTATATTTGTCTGTTGATTTCGTATCAGTTATAAGGTCTTTTGATTTGGTAACCAATGCCCAACCCTTGCAAATGATTATAGAAAATTAGGAGAAAATTACACACAAGAGAATGAAACTGCCCTCAGGTATTGTTGATCGGGGTTTTACAAATGATGTACTTCCAACTCTTTTTGGCCTATGTATTCTGTTGATTTAGCTCACTCACATTCTTTACTATTCACTAAACATTGAAATTAGCACTACGGAGAGTAGAATGTGCACGATGAAAGCTCATTTCAGTCGAATGGTTCTCTTTCCTTGTGGTACCCTAGTTTTCTCCTGATGTGAATGTGCCAGTATTGTTTGCTATGAATATGAAAGCAGTTTCAATTTCTACTTGGTTTTGCACACACATGTTCATCATATCAAAATTGTAAAAGCAACGAATTAAGAAAGAAGCGAACAACTTCTGGTTCACATTTCTACAAGCATCCATTGAAACAACATGTAGAGATTAGAGATAGACTGTTCCTATTCTTTTAACGTTCCAACTTTCAATCACAGTGAAAGGGACAAACATAATGAATAACAATGTACAGATTTTAAGTCCTATGCTTAGTTATATCCTCTTATTGGATTTGCTAGTTGAACTGATTAGTGATTAATATGTGTACAACAGGCACACTCCCTTGCAAATAATCCATTTCATTGGCAACTTCTTGAGGATATGGTCTGTGTATTCCATGTACAGCTATCTGTCTCAAACAGGAGCTTCTGTTGTACTTTTTATCTTCAGTTGTCTTGTTCCATCATCCATCCTCTTTTTAATTCTGCAAAAGCCATGGAAGGGAAGGCCACTCTCAAATACACAGGTAGAACTGAATCCTTCAGACATAATATATCTGTTACAATATTTCTTTTTTCTTTAAAAATGTCTTACTTTTCAGGTAGTCCCTTCGCTTATTAATGGGGTGATTACAGCTTTATACTACATCTTATGGGGAATAGGCCTTAAATCCTGTGGCCCTGTTAGGTATGTCTTGCTGCTTGATAAAACAGTTAAGTTGGCTACATTTTCCCTAAGGTCATTTTGGTCATTTCAGGGCTATTTTGGCAGAGTACTCAGGTGCTGTTCTTGGAGTTCTTTCTGCTGTTTTGTATGGCAGAAAAGGGCATATTTGGAAAAAGGTTGGTGGGCTGTTTGCAATGTTGGCATCTTTCTACTTCTTGTCTCAAGGATGGGCCACTGCTACATATTCTCCATTCTATATCCTCTCATTAATAAAAAATCTTACTTTTTTTTTTTTTAAACTTCTTCTGTAAATCTGTTGTGAGTTTGATATTTTATGAAAGACTTAACTAGAAAATACCATATAATGATAGCGATGATACTGAAGGTAAAACACAGGAAATATTAAACATGAAGAGCATGATTGCTCCTATATCTGCTGGAGTTTTATCAGCATTAAGAAGGGTAATCACAAGACGTATCTCACTCAAGGTATTTAAACACCTTGAAACATCTTATTTTTTACAATTTCTAGTAACTAAAACATGATTAAACATATATTTTTAATTTGCAGAATCAACTAAAAAGAAGGCTTCATGCTATAACTATTGCATCTGCCACTTGCTTTCTGTTTCCAGTAGCCATGTGGGACATGATTGTAGTAAGTTTAGCTATTAACTCTTTCTACTTTCCACCACTTAAAAATACAACTTTTCTTTTTAATTTTTTTTTTTTATATAAACAAACAGGGTTCTAGCTCAACCAATGTGGAATTGCCATTTTCTGTTTGGGCTTTTTCAAGCACCATTCTCTTTGGTGTAATATTAATATTTTATGTGGATAGCATTGCTGAAGAAAGGTATCCTATCCTAATTCCTACATGATTTCTCAATTCTGATTATTATTATTTTTATTTTATATAATATTAATGGTATGAATGTAATATTTAGGCTGCATATGGTGTTCTCATCTCCAAGACATTTAATGGTTGCCGGAGGATGCTTAATTCTCATGGAAATCTTTTACAAAATGGACTTCTCATTACCAGGCTTTTTGATTTGTTGCATTCTATTGGGCTTTGGTACATCACTTTTATATCAAATTTCACTATTACCATGACAATAAGAAGTTAATAAAATTCTTTCATGGTTTTAACAATGTTTATTTTTTCGTGTAGGAATATATGAAGCAACTTCTTTGGAACGTGGGAAAAAAGACAATTTAAATAATATTGATGTTGGGAATGGGTTATTTGATGATCAAAGTCAAAGGTCTCCTCTTCCAACTTGATATATTTGAGACTCGTATCTTTGTTAATTGGTAAGTTCTGAATGGGTAATGACGTAATGATGTCTGTCTGGATAAAGTGCTAAATATGTTTTGTCTCACTCTTTTTGTCTTGTATTGCAGCATGGATTATGTGTATGTACATCACGAGAGAGAAGATTAGAAGCAAATGTTGCATTATTGATAATATCTTTATATTCACAAGAACTCAAGAAGCCAAGAAATTTACTCAAGAAGGAAGAGAGCTCAAGTGATGAAAATGAAGTGAATGTGAAAGTTGATTACTAACCAACTATTTTGAGTGTTATTATAAGATTAGTCACTCTTTTTTTTTTTTTTCACATTTTAATGTATGAGAAAGTAACCAACTAACAAATTTGTTCAAATTATGAAAATATGACTTTCAACGGTTTTATCGGTTACCCAGCTTCTACAATCTATATGGTGCTTACGTAGCATCGAATTTATCGACATCAACATTAATAATACTATAAACATCATGAATGAAAACAACACACATTTGTCGGTTAATATGTTACTATAACTGTTACTGTTACAAAACTTGTAAAGAAGAATGTTAATCGAATATACTTTAATTCAAAAAAGAGTAATGTTACTAGTTGTTTCAAGGTCTCTATCCTTCTCAACTTCATCAATGTTGTATGGCAACAAATCTTTCTCTTTCCTTAAACACAATAACCTCAAAACACAATCTATATCTTCCCATTGAGGATGCGAATGATCTCCCGCCGAAAATGCAAAAACACAATCTTTAACCTTAATCCAAGACCACCCCGGTTCCTTAACAACACCTTTTATCCTCATTAATCTCCTCAAATCCGCCGCTTCTTTCCACCTTCCTTTAGCCGAATACAAATTTGCCAAAGTAATATAAGTCGAAGGGCAATTTGGGGTTTTCTCAAGAATCTTGGCAGCTGCCCGCTGCCCAAAGTCAACATCACCGTGTAATCTACAAGCTCTCAACGCGGTTGACCACACAACATCATCGCCACTGAACGGCATGTCATTTATCATGTTTTCAGCCTCACGTAATCGACCCGATCTACAAAGTAAATCGATCATACAACCATAATGTTCTTTAGATAAACTTAGGTTATATTTTTTAATTAGGTCAAAGTATCGAAAACCTAAGTCAACTAAACCCGCGTGGCTACACGCGGTTAGAACCCCAATGAATGTGACCCCGTCCGGTTTTAAACCGGACCTAATGAGCCTCTCGAAGAGGTCAATAGCTTGTTGACTCAACCCGTGTTCTGCGTACCCGTTGACCATTGCAGTCCATGACACAATATCATTACATTTAACCTCATTGAAAACCTTTAAAGCTTCTAAAATGGACCCACATTTCGAATACATATTGATTAAACCACTTTGAACCATGGGTTCACGATCAAGACCTACACATAGACAATGAGCATGAAGTTGTTTGCCTAAATCAAGAATCGCCATGGTCCCACATACGCTTAAAACACTAGCAAAAGCGAACTCATTCGGTTTTAATCCTTCGGTTCTCATTAAAGAAAGATACTTAAAAGCTTCATCTCCAAAACCCATTTGAGCATGTCCTCCAATTATAGTGCTCCATGAAACAATATCTTTTACTCTCATTTCTTGAAAAACTATTGATGATGAATCTAACTTTCCACATTTTGAATACATTGTCATGATGGAATTAGCCACAGACATAAACTTTATAAAACCATTGCGTAAAACACGCGCGTGAAATTGTGTACCGAAATCGATTCGTGCAAGATTTGCACAAGCAGAGATGAGTCCTGCGAGAGTGTACTCATTAGGACTCACCTCTGATTCTTGCATACGCAAGAACGCGTTAATCGCGTTATGTTCTTGACCGGTTTGAACATATGATGTGATCATTGTTGTCCATGAAACAACATCTTTTGTTTTGATTTTATCAAATAAGTGTAACGCGTATTCACCTTTTCCACATTTGTTATACATGGTGGTAAGAGAGTTGGCCACAAATGAAGTTGTATCAAAACCTTTCTTCAATGTTTGTGTGTGAATTTCTTTACCACTACGTAATAAACAAGCATCTGCACATGCTTTTAATGCGATAGCTATTGTGTAGGAATCATATGACATACCATTTTGTAATAAGTTAGAAAAATATGAGATCCCTTCGGTGTTGAAACCAGCACGAACTAACCCAGTTATGATTGCAGTCCAGGAGACCACATTTCTTATAGGCATTTCATCGAACACTTTACAGCCTTCGTATACTTTCCCGGTTTTCATATACATGTCTAAAAGAGCGCTGCCTACAAAGACGGAACTCACGAGATCGGTTTTTACTGAGTACCCATGAAGTGATTCGCCTTGTTTAGCACTGAAACTGAGAGCGCATGCCTTGAGTGCTAGACTGAATACGAAGGGGTCCATTCGTTGAGAGGGGTCGACCCACATGTTGGAGAATAAAGACAAGGCTTCAGATGAATTGGAGGTCTTTACGTAGCCAGATATTATGGTGGTCCATGTGATTTCATCTCTGTGAGGTAATTTATCAAACAGTTGGCGGGCGTCACTCAACCTGTCTGATTTTACGAGCTCCTTGAGTTTGGAGTTGACTTCGAACATGTCGAATTGAGTGACATTGTGGGTTTCTTGAATTGATTGGGGTTTGAATGTTTGAGCGTAGGCAATACATGAGGTTGTATAGGATCTTTTGATACAAAATCTGGCTGATATAACCATGATTCGTCACTTATCTGGCATACATCGTTGATTGTTTACGCACCTACGAAATGTATAGCAACCATCAACAATGCTTCTGGTTCTAGCCTCCCTATTACAATAAATTGTCTTTGTTTTGTATTGTTTACGTTGATACAGGTATATTACGTAATTATGTTTCCAAATATGTTTGACAATGGAAAACTAAAATAACCATTTTTTTAAATCGTTATTTTAACTATTTACTAAAAAAAATCATTTATATTGTAAAATGGACTTTATAATTTCTTCTATGAAATTGCTGTAATCGGATAGTTTTTCCCGTGAAGTCTCTTCTCACTCATTCAAAAACAATGTATACAAGATAGGCCTTACACCAATGGACCAATATAACAAATATGGCTATACAAAGTATTGGAAAACTATACAAAATAAATTTATCGAGACCACTATCAGCCCCCCGCAGTGATCAGAACGGGAGGACAACGAACGTTCAAGCTGGAACGAAAATCTAGAAACAACGGAGACGACAGACTCTTGGTAAAGCTGATGATGGGACATGAAGAACACGAACTTGACCCAAGGCAACCTTCTCACGAACAAAGTGAATATCAATTTCAATGTGCTTCGTGCGTTGATGTTGAACCGGATTAGAAGCGAGATAAACAACACTTACATTGTCACAACATATAATAGTCGCCTTCGTTGGTGAGTTATGAAGTTCACGTAATAAATTTCGAAGCCAATAAGTTTCAGCGACCGCGTTAGCAACACCTCGATATTCAGCTTCGACACTAGAACAGGATGTGGTACCTTGTTGTTTAGAGGACCATGACAATAGATTATCACCAAGAAATACACAATAGCTGAATGTAGAACGCTTGGTAGACGGACAACCTGCCCAATCCACATCAGAGTAGGCGATGAGATCTGGGCCAGACTTGGAATATAACTGAAGCCCATATTCTGTGGTACCTCGAACATATCGTAAGACTCGCTTTAGAGCTGTAAGATGTGGTTCCCAAGGATCATGCATAAATAAGCAAAGTTGTTGAACAACATATGTAAGATCCGGGCGAGTGAAAGTGAGATATTGAAGATCACCGGCAAGGCTACGGTAGGTCGTGGGGTCTTCAATTTTAGTACCGGTCCCATCAAGTTTGGAGCAAAGATCAGTTGGGGTGGAGGCCGATTTGCAATGTGACATGCCTGCACGGTCTAGAATTTTAGATGCATACTTCTGTTGCGATAAGAAAATTCATCGAGAGTCACGAGAGGCAACGATACCGAGGAAGTAATGAAGATCACCCAATTTAGACATAGAAAACTTGGTACTCAGGATGGTGATAATTTGAGAAAGAAATGCCTCTGAGGATCCTGTCAAAACAATGTCATCTACATAGAGAAGTAGGTAAGCTGTGTGAGACCCATGACGATAAATAAATAGAGACGAGTCACAACGGCTGTGAACAAAACCCATGTTTAAGAGAAACAAGGAAAAGCGATGAAACCATGCTCAAGGAGCTTGCTTGAGACCATATAGAGATCGTTGTAGGAGGCACACATGATTAGGTTTTTCCGGATCTTGAAAACCAGGAGGTTGATGCATGTACACTGTTTCTTGAAGATGGCCGTGTGGGAAAGCATTTTTGACATCAAGTTGTTTAATGAGCCATTGATTTGTAGCTGCAAGGCTAAGAACAGTGCGGATTGTGGCTGGTTTGACCACATGACTGAAAGTTTCATCACACTCTATGCCAGGTCTTTGACTACGGCCATTAGCAACGAGCCGAGCTTTATAACGTGAGAGGGTTCCATGAGCATTGTACTTCTTCTTGAATAACCAAATACAATTTATAATATTTTCCCCCGTAGGCCGAGGAACAAGAACCCACGTATTATTAGTAACAAGAGCATTATATTCATCCTGCATAGCATGTAGCCAGTGATGGTCCTTAAAGGATTGAGAGTAGGAGCGAGGGAGACGAGATTCAGACTTAACATGGAGATTTAGTTTTTGAATGGGCTTAGTGATGCCAAGTTTGGATCTCGTGATCATTTTGTGAGTGATGGGAGGAGGAGGGGGCGGAGGTTAGGATTGAGGAGTATCAGGTGAAGAAGGTGAAGAGGGAGTAGACGGAACCGATGGCGCTGACGGGGAGGAAGAGCCAGCCTTAACATGAGTGGTGGGGGAGGAGGGATTGGGGTCAAGAGGTGGAGGAGTTTGAGGAGACGGGGATGTGAGAAATTTGGTAGAGAAGATATTTGGAGAGTCATAGGAATCAAGAAACGAATAGGAAGGGGGTTGGTTAGGTGTCAAGGAACCGAAAGGGAAGACAAATTCATCAAAAACAACATGACGAGAGATTATGATTTGCATGGTGGATAAGTTTAAGCAGCGAAAATCACGATGGTTGGATGGATATCCAAGGAAAACACATGGAGTGGTTTTTGGGGTAAGCTTGTGAAGAGTAGGTATATGAGGATGACATAAACAACCAAAGACTCGGAGGTGAGAGTAAGAGGGTGATTGGTTAAAGAGTTTTTGGTAAGGGGTGTTATTTTGGAGAGAGGTGGGTGGAAAAATATTAAGGATATGAGTGGCCATGTGAAGGGCTTCAACCCAATATGAGGGTGGAATGTGGGCATGAAATAAGAGAGTACGAATGACATTGTTAATGATTTACCATTTTGTTGAGATTTATAGGGACAAGAAAAGCGAATATGAGTCCCATTAGCATCACCAAAATGTTGAAATTGTTGGTTATTATATTCTCCACCATTATCACATTGAAAAGATTGAACATCACATTTGAATTGCATTTGGACATATGATCGAAAATGTAGAAATTCAGAAAACACTTCATATTTTGCACACAACGGGTAAACCCACAAGAAATGACTAAAATCATCCAGAAAAATAACATAGTATTTAATACCGCTAACACTCTCCACAGGGGAGGTCCAAACATCAGAATGAATAAGTTGAAAAGGACTCATAGTAATAGAAGTAGACAGAGAAAAAGGTAACTTAACATGTTTACCCAATTGACAAGCATGACATAAAGTAGACTCTCTTTGGTTTTTACAAGAAATACGATTATTGGAAACTAATTGTTTGAAGATGTGTTGACCTGGGTGACCCAAGCGTTGATGCCATAATAAAAGGAGTAATTACATGGAAGGCTTGCAGAGAGGCGATGGTGACGGGATAGAGGTCACCCGTGCTGTCACATCTAAGGAGCGTTTGTTTGGTGCAGTAATCCTTCATAGAAAAACCAAAGGCATCAAATTCAATACTACATTTGTTATCACGAGTGAAACGACGAACATAAATTAAATTTTGTATGATGGAAAATGTTATTAAGATTGAGAGTACGATAAGGGTTGGGTTGAGAGATAGTAGAATGGCCACTTTTATGAATAGGAATTTGAGAACCATCACCAACTAACACATATGAAGATGAATAAATGTTATTATCACTAATAGTTTGAAGCATACCTTCGTTAGAGTGAAGATGGGCGGTGGCTCCCGAGTCCATGTACCATCCATGATTACTGGGGTCGTTGAGGTTCATAGTGTTGAACATTTGAGGCAAGCTGGTAGCTTGATCAGGAGCATTATTTTGGAACCAATTCCAAGGTGGTGGGACTGTTTGTTGGGACGTAGAAAAGGCAGCCGGGTGGGTTGCTGGAGTGTTGGGTCGAAAGTGAAGTTGGGCCGAGGAAGCTGGAGATTGGGCCCACATCTGATGTGGAAGGGGAAGAAGTCCATAAGAGAATTTCCACATCATTTTGCCAAAAAACAAAGAAATGTATTTTACAAAAACATAATGGGTTAATTTCTTTTACAGAATTTTACAGCTTGTTGATTCTCAAAAAATGGCCAGTATGGTCATTAACCGCTGTATTATTTTTTAGTTTGAAAATTTATCGAATCTAAACATTAAAGAAAAAAAATAAAATGATCATAATAGCCATGTTTTTAATTTTTTTTACCAAAAAATAACCAACAAAATAAAAAAAATACCTAATAGCCACGATTTTCGTAGATGAACATCTACAAAAATCTGTCATCTGCGATCTTTTTTTTTTTTTTTCAAAACGACATCGTTTTGAGATGTTAATTGCGAAAATTGCAGCGTTGAATATGAAAATCTTCCAAGATATTCGCAGATTTGGCTTACGAAAGTCTAGGATCCCCCATAACTTTGAACCTTTATAACCTTTCCTACGAAGTCGAGGTTAATTTTTTCTCATTATGTTCTATGTAATCGGGGACCATATTGTAAAGTCCCAATTTTAGAATAAAATTTTCATTTTTAAAGTAGAATAAACACCCATTTTTAATAAAGTTACATTAATGTCAAATCACTTGTTCATAAACAATTATTCAGAAATCAGAGTTACAAAGAAGATAATATGGAATCTCGAATTATAAAACTGTTGATGTGTGTGTACAGTCCCGCCTTCGCAATCCGATAAGTACATGAAAATATTTAATCCAAAACTGTAAGCACGAAGCTTAACGAGTTCCTCAAAATATCACATACAACACATCATAAATAAACAACTATGAGTTATTAGTAACCCTAGGGACTATTAGCAGTTCCAGTAGGCTAACAATACGTCCTGTGGGCTAACATCATGTCTTGTGGGCTAACAACACAATGATTTGGGGCTAAAAGCTCATAAAATGAACTAGAACTAGATCTACAAAACTAATGATCAATGTAGAGACTTTATACCCCCAAAGATGCAGAAATGAGATGTAGATAATGGATCTAAGATGGAACCACACTTACAAGCAACACCAAAAGCTTATTCTTCCTTCAACCTTCACAAAATGGAGTTTTAGCTCTCAAAACACAAAAGGAGGATAGGGTTTGGATGAGGATCATTTCAGAGGGTGGAGGCTGCCAAATGAGGCAAACCTAAGAGTTAGTGTCCTTAAATATGGAACCAACCTTGAGATTAGGGTTTTAGGCCCAAAACGGCTGCCACGTAGTAGCCACACAATACCACGCCGTGGCCAAACGTGGATACACATTTTTCATTAACTGTCTGCCATGCAGTGACACTTCGAGCTACGCTGTGGCCATGCCAAATTAAAACAAAATAAATAATTTAAGACTAAAAAATTAATACCTGGAACAAGTATGTTACAAAGGAGTTGAGCAAGGCCACCCGGAGGCGCCGGGCGAGCACCAGGCGCGGCCGGGAGGCGCGCACCAGGCAAGGCTAGCAGGCAGGCGCCAGACAAGGCTGACAGGAGAGTGTCAGGCAGGACTGGTAGGAGAGTGCCAGGAAGGGATAACATGAGAGTGCCAAGCGGGGCTTGCAGAGGAGTGTTAGGTGGGGCTAGGAGGCGAGTGCTAGGTGGGGCTAGCAGGAGAGCATCAGGCAAAGCTGACGCACCAGACCTGTATGGGCCATGTTAATGGACCTAAAATCAGCAAACCCCCCCCCCCCCCCCCCCCAGTACGATGTGACTGGTACGAGTAATGAAATTGGACTGGACATAGTCATATAAATCGTACGTCATCATAAGCCGTATGAAATCTATGTGCTAAGGACTTAACCGATTAAGAGTTTGAGAAATAAGTTGTTTGTAGCTTATTGTCATGACGTGACAAATTGGGTGCCACGACGTGGCGAAGATGGGAATCGTGACTGTTTTGTAGAGAAGGTGCCACGACGTGGCTAAGGAATGGCCACAATGTGAAGGTCAACCGATGTTAACTGTAACGCCCGTAGATCCGGGCTAGTCAATTTAGAGACGATAAGCGTCAAAACTGACTTTTTTATGGAAGATTATTTTTTTATGGAATTAGCCTTTATGACATGTGGTTGCAAGGGAAAGTTACAAACCATATTTGCAGTGTGTCAGTCAGAGGTGGCGCTGTTCGCTGGTGGAACACTCTGGGGAAGACCCTAAGCCCTAACGAGCCACTGCAACTGTCCTGGGCAAAGTTCTTGGTGCAATTCAAGCGCAAGTTCTGCTCCGCCCAAAACCTGCTAGAGTTGGAGAACAAATTTCTGATATTGAAGAAAGACAACATGTCAGTGGATGAATACACTAATGCCTTCACAGACAAGATGGAGTTTGCTTTGCGCATCGTCCCAGACGAGCTGACAAAAGTCAACCGGTACGCAAAGGGACTCCCATGGGAGTATGCGGTGCCAGTGCATCAGGCACCTACTCTAGAGGCAACTATTTGAGCTGCCAAGTCTGTTGAGAATATGATCAAGGGGAGAACCGCCAGCAAGGTTGAAGTTGGTGAGAAGAGAAAGTTGGAAGGAACTTTAGGTTCTAATGAGAAAAGAAAATTCTCGAATTCTAGAGTAGGAGGAAGAGATGAAGCAAAGTGGTGCGATAAGTGCAAGAAGAAGCACTCGGGAAAATGTGGCGCGGAGGTGACATGTTTCAAGTGTGGAAAGCATGGGCACTACGCTGATGAATGTATATTCAACAAAAAGGTGTGTTACGAATGTAACGAAGAGGGGCACTTTAAGCAAGACTGCCCAAGGAAAAATCAAGCAGCAAGGCTAGAGGCACCGCCAAAGCCAAAGGCAAGAGCATTTCAAATGATCCTTGATGAAGCAGACGACAATGAAAGGAATCAGGAATAAGGATTTTATATCTAAAGATCAAGTTATAAAGTAGCGATGTGAATAGTAACATGTGGTGTAGCCTATTAGAGGCATATTATAGGGTGAACTTGAACTTTTGTGTAATAGTTTCAAGGAAATAATATAAACCCTAGTTTTTTTGTTTGGTGTGTTGAATGATTTGTTGGATTAGGTGTCTAAGCCCATAACTATAATTGGTATGTACTTGAATTGATAGCAGCACAGTCCTTTTGGGTTGCCCTCAAACCTAGCAACCGGATAAGGAAATTATGAAAGGAGAGATATTAATTTATTATAAGATTAATAAATTAATATAAATGAATTTATTAATATGTTAAAAGATTAATATATTAATAAGAAATTATTTTGTTTAATTAATTGTTAGCCAGAAATTAATTAGAATTAATTTCGGGGTTAAAAGAATTAGTTATAAGGTGCAGGGACTAGTTTGCAATTATCTAATAGTTGAGTGGAAGGCTAGAGAACCCCCTTGGATAAGGGTGGACGAAATCTTTAGGGGAAACCCTAATAATTTCGTCCGTAGGGGCTTGGATAAGGCCCTTGGGTTTGCTTAGACCCTAAGCAAAGGATAACTAGGGTTTCCCCTAAACCCTAGATCCCTCAGCTATATAAGGAGCCTCCTGGTTCATGTTTTGGTCACTCTTTTCTTTGGAAGAAACCCTAAGGGCCGAAATTTTGTGTAACGACCCAATTTTTACGTCCGAAAATTTCATTTTTAAAATATTACTTTGGAAAACATTAATAAATAAAACATTGTCTAAATAAAAAGAAACATTGTTTGTTCACACCATAACACATTGCAATCATGTTCTCAAAAGCCTAACCGTACATCCCATCAAATATCAGAGTACAATCCCAGTAAGTTTCATAAATGCGGAAACCGAAGAGTGTGTGTATGACGTGCCGCTACCGCGCCGGCTCCTTCCCCTTCGATGCAGAGGTACCTGAAAACAAAACTGTAAACGTAAGCACAAAGCTTAGTGAGTTCCCCCAACGTACCACATACCATACAAACACATAACATACGCTCTGCCAGGCTATTCTGGGGTGCCTGACTACCCGGTACGGCCATTCTGGGGTGCCGACCTACCCATACGGCCATTCTGGGGTGCCGTCTGACGCGTGTCAAGCCATTCTGGGGTGCTGACTACCCATCGGTCCTAACAACCGATCCTCGGGGACTATTTCACCCCCTACTACTACGATCACATATAACATAACAAGCCAGCATGCAAACATATCATCACATACTGTCAGACGTATCTGGGGTGTCTGACTACCCTTCGGTCCTAACAACCGAACTCTACTACTATCACAGACAACATATCATGCTAGCATATAACATATCAGGTAATAGCAAACTTAGATGATATCACAAAGACAATCATCTACCATGCATCTCCTACTGGAGGGTCGGCATTGTGGCCTTAGACCCCCCGCTACTGGAAGGTAACTCACCTCAAAGTAGCTGCTGAACTGGTCGGGAACTAACTGACTGCTGCTGCTCCGGGAGTCCTCCGGCTGCAATTTCCACGACATACTCAATCAAACACTGCTAACTGTCCTATAGGTAAAATGACCATTTTACCCCTGGATTAACTCTAAGCCAAAGCTGGAGTCAACTTTCAGTTGACCCGACTCGCCGAGTGGATCACCACTCGCCGAGTCCCTAGCAAACCAATGTCCTGGGTCCCTGGTTCTACTCGTCGAGTCGGGCTATGACTCGACGAGTTCGCCTTCTAACTGCCATTCAACACCTTCATCCTACTCGCCGAGTTGTATGAACAACTCGTCGAGTTCATCTTCATCCGATGAACACTTTATGCTAAGACTCGCCGAGTTGTATGAACAACTCGCCGAGTCTGTTCTTGAGCTATGAAGATTGCCTTGGACTCGCCGAGTCAGGGCATTGACTCGCCGAGTCCTAACATGGGTGAGTTCAGCTCCCAACTCACCGAGTCACCCCCTGTGACTCAAGGCTCAACTCGACACATGAAGAAGGGACCAATTCGGTGACTCGCGACCAGACTCGCCGAGTCACCCATGCGACTCGCCGAGTCGTCGCCATGCACTCCTTAAATATACCGATTTGCTCGGTTCCAGACCATGCAATTCATAGATCTGGACTTCTAGGACACGAATCACACGTAAAGTTTCCAACTTTACGTGTGGATATTCACCAATATGGATTATAAGGCTAAAAATGTCTCAAAATGGTAGATCTAGGGCTAACAAGCCTTATGGGGCCAAAAAGCTAACAGATTTGAGCTCCTGGAGCTCAATCTTACATAGATCCAAAGGCCAAACGCCTTATTACAACATATAATGAACATGCAACTTGGGAAATTGACCAAGAAGGACCCAAATGAAGTTTTAAGCATAGAATCAAGGGGAAAACGGGTTATACCTCAAAGGAAAATGTTGAAATGACACAAGGATGGCTGATCTCCTTCTCCTCTTCTTGATCTACTCCTCTTACACTTCAAAACCTTCAAGAACACACCAAGAACACCTCAAACTCTCAAGAAAACAAGGGAAAACGATGTAGGGGGAGTTCTGGGGGTGAATGGGGACGAGTTGGGGCGGAATGAGAGTTTAAATAGGGTGCAAACCCTTGAAACTTAGGGTTTCATCCCACAGCGGTGACTCGCCGAGTCCAGGATATGGACTCGTCGAGTCGCCTACTTAAAACGCGTCCTGAGTCTCGTCCCTACTCGGCGAGTCGGACCCTATGACTCGCCGAGTCTAAGGCTAAATTAGGGCAATGCTCAAATAAAATTCACATACCGGAAACCAGGTGCTACATTTTGCATACTCCCTCTTCCCTCTCTCCTCTACTTTCCTTCTTGCTAATTTGGGTGTGATTCCATTAGAGGCATTACACTTGTGGTGCTAAGCTTCCAAGAAGATCAAGATCAAGATCAAGGGAATCATCAATTGTTTACTATAACAATTGAAAGGTATGTAATTACTAAACCCTAGTTTGTAAATTTCGATTATAGCCTCTCTCCTCTAGAGTTCTTGTTTTGCAATTCAAAGTTGTATGTTCAATAGATAAAACATAGATCCAAAGTAGGTTGCATGTGAACTTAGGAATTGTTTTCTAGTTTATTTGTTTTACCTAAAACCCATCAGTGGTATCAGAGCCTTTGTTTGTTTTAAATTGAATTGTTATAATTGTTGAATTGAAAATTAGGGTTTATAGCTATTAAACCCTAAAGGCCATTTTTTTTCGATTTTTAGGGTTGTGGATCAAAGGGTTTCTGAAAACCCTAGCCTCCAAAGAACCCTAATCGAAATTAGGGTTAGGGTTTTGAAAACCCTAGTCTCCTCCCTTGGAAATTTCGAAATATGCTATAAAGATTAGGGTTTCTTTGTTTTGGATAATAGTTGCCTTATTGGATAATTGAGAAAAATAAGGAAATTATCCTATCCCCATATTTTCGAAATCTAGAAGGGATATGGATTAGGATTAAATTAATTGTTTAATTTAATTAGATAATCCTTACAAGATTTAATAAATTAATTAAAAGTTAATTAATAGATAAATATTAAATCTAATTAATTGGTTTATTTAAATTTAAAATTTAATAGTTTAAATTTCGAAAAAATTTATATAAACCCTTGGAGTTTTAAAATGTTTTAAAACACACCTTATATATATTATAATTAAAAGTTAAATATCATATATGTATAAGAATATGGTCAGTCAAATCGCTAGTATGCCTCATTCACGAAGCTAGTCTATAAGGGGGGGGGGGGTATAAGGAAACTGCCTATAAAATGGTAGTTGAATGGGTGTCCACTCTCACCCACCGCTTCCTTGATTAGTGGAGGGTCGTTAGCAGAACGGATTTGATAGGACAACTACTTCCCACTAAAACTATAATGCTATTAAAGAAAGTACTAGAACACTATATTTCAAAATCCCAACTCTAGTTACTTTAGGAAAAATGTGAAAAGTATGCTAATCCATGAAATTGCACATTATGCTTTATTGGTCGTTAGTGGAGCGTGTGTGGTTAACCGGCACACTAAAAGGCACTAATAAAGAGTAGTAATGGGTATCTTATAATTATCATTTTGATGGAGCGTGTGTGGTTTACCGGCACATCAATAGTTAATGATAAAGACAATAAGGTTACCAAGCACATTTGCATGGTTATTCACATCTAGTTTGTGATCCTCGGTATCCCAGTCACAAATAGTAGAGCATAATCCTAGATTAAAACATGCCATTAAATAGTTTTAATGTATCTCAAAAGAATTAGGAATTTCACTTCATTTATTTTGTCTAATGGTGGAATTGGTGAATCGTCATTCACATACCTTTATGAGATTTGAACTTGGATCTCGGCATCCCATTTCTAAGTTGTAAATCGTCATAGTTGGGTCCTAACCTTGATATGATATCTTTGGGTTATTATATTGAGGTGTCTTGTAATCTAACTAAAACTATCTTTCTTTTCAGATGTCTACTCCTGGAAACACTTCTGCTTCATCATCCTCCAGCCACAACTTCTCTCTACTAAACATCTGCTCCAAAGTCGTTATGGATGGCTCCAACTATAACGATTGGATGTGTAACATCAAGATGGCGCTTAGATTCGAGGACAAAGAGTATGTCCTTGAAAAGGAGCTCAAAGAACTTGATGAGTCAAAAGCCACTCCCGAAGAGTATGCTGCCTACAAGAAACACTATGATGATGCTACCAAAGTGGCATGCATCATGGTTGCAACCATGTCCCCAGAATTGCAAAGGTACTATGAGGACTACTGGCCTTTTGAGATGAACAAGGACTTTATGGAAAAGTACCATAAGCGAGCTCGTTAAGAAAAGTTTGAGGTAGTCAAGTCACTCATGGCTTGCAAGATGAAAGAAGGAGAATCGATTGTATCTCATGTGCAAAGAATGCAACGCTACATAGAGCGTTTGGTCAAGCTCAACATTCACTTCGATGAGGAATTGGCCATTGACATGGTCTTGAACTCGTTGCCTGATTGTTATGGTCAGTTTATCTTAACTTACCATTTGAACAACACGGAGCAGACTTTGGCCCAATTGCACAACTTGTTGCAGACAGCTGAGGCAGGGATGAAGGGTAAAAGTATACCCTCCACACCTGCAAGTGCCCCTGTCTTGGCCATTGGACAGGGAAAGGGGAAGAAGAGGAAAGGTCCTCCCAAGCAAAACTGGAAGAGCAAGGTTCAAGCTGTGTCATCTAGTAATGGCCCGAAGGCTAAGCCCAATGGTTCCACTCCCCATGTTTTTTTATCCAAAAGAGGCCATTTGCTTTTACTGCAATCAAAAGGGGCATTGGAAGAGATCTTGCCCACAATATATGCAAGATATCAAGGATGGCAAAGTGAAGCCATCCTCGGCAGGTATTTACACTATTTCTGCTAATAACTCATTATCTTCTCGTTCATGGGTCCTTGATACAGGATGTGGTTTTCATATCTGTTCTGATTTGCAGGGGCTAAAGGAAAGTGAGGAGATAGAGCATGGGAGGATAAACTTGATCATGGGAAACAGAAAGTCTTCACCAGTGACCAAGATCGGAGTTTATCAATTATTGCTTAGTAATGATGTTAGATTAGACTTAATAAATTGTTGCTATTCGTCTGAGATGACGAGAAACATTATTTCATTTCATGCATTGTTCATAAAAGGTTTTAAATATTCTTTTAATGATTTGAATGGTTCAATTTCTGTTTATAAGAATGGTGTTTTTGTGTTTGAAGCTTTACCTTGTGATGGTGTGTATGAAACAGTGACTTGTGTTGATAGCTTAGGAAATAGTGTACTTAATATTGACTTGTCTAATAGTGTAGACAAGGCATGCTTGTGGCATTGTCATCTTGGACACATTAACAAGAAACGCATAGCCCAACTCCAAAAGGATGGAGTGTTGGAATCATTTGACCTAAAATCAGATGATTTGTGTGAATCTTGTCTTTTGGGAAAGATGACAAAATCACCATTCACAGGGTCTTGTGAAAGAGGTGAAGGTCTGTTGGATCTCATACACACAGATGTGTGTGGGCCCTTCAGATCAACCACAAGGGATGCTAATCGATTCTATGTGACTTTCACTGACGATTATAACAGATATGGTTACATCTACTTGATCAAACATAAGTCAGAAACCTTTGAAAAGTTCAAAGAGTTTAAGCATGAAGTCGAAAATCAATTGGGCAGAAAGATCAAGATACTTAGATCCGATAGAGGCGGGGAGTATCTTAGTACCGAGTTCAACGACTATCTGAAAGAATGTGGGATAGTCTCACAATTGACTCCTCCTAGGACACCACAGTTAAATGGTGTAAGGCGCAATCGAACCTTGTTAGACATGGTTCGTTCTATGATGAGTCGTGCCTCGCTTCCTATTCACTTCTGGGGGTATGCCTTAGAGACAGCCGCCCACATTCTCAATCTTGTCCCTACAAAGAAGGTTGCCAAAACACCTCACGAAATGTGGACAGGGAAAGTTCCCTCGTTAGCACATATTAAAGTCTGTGGTTGTGAAGCTTTCGTAAGACGAGAGACTCACGACAAGCT
Source organism: Lactuca sativa (assembly GCF_002870075.4). Classification (NCBI taxonomy): domain Eukaryota; kingdom Viridiplantae; phylum Streptophyta; class Magnoliopsida; order Asterales; family Asteraceae; genus Lactuca; species Lactuca sativa. The sequence goes on along the minus strand of NC_056624.2, from coordinate 170,458,781 downwards.
AGCAGCTAGAAGTGAGAAATGTGTTTTCATTGGTTACTCAAAGCAGTTTTTTGGATATTTGTTCTACAGACCTAGTGAAAACGTGGTGTTTGTAGCTCGAAGAGGAGTCTTTCTGGAAAGAGAGCTCATATTCAAAGAGGACAGTGGGAGTACCATTGACCTTGAAGAGATTCAAGAGTCAACCAATAAAGGAACCTTATATGACACTAGCACTCAACCAGAGGAAACAGTTCCTGTTGAACCGGTTGATAAATCATTACCGCTTCGAAGACCCACTAGGGTGAGTGTGCCACCTGAGTTGTATGGTTTTCATATTACTTCAGATGGTGACACATTCATAAGTGACAGAACACTGGTAAACTTAGATGAACTAGTCACTTATAAGGAAGCAATGGCAGGCCTAGAGGCTTCCAAGTGGAAAGAAGCAATGGACAGCGAGATTAAGTCCATGTATGACAACCAAGTTTGGAATTTGGTTGATAGTGCACCAGGTCGGAAGACAGTTGGGTGCAAATGGATCTTCAAGAAGAAGACAGACATGGATGGGAATGTGCATACATTCAAGGCTCAACTGGTTGCAAAAGGTTTCACTCAAACCCCAGGGGTTGACTATGATGATACTTTTTCGCCGGTGGCTAAGATTAAATCTATTAGGATATTGCTCGCCATAGCTGCCTTTCATGACTATGAAATCTGGCAGATGGATGTCAAGACTGCCTTCCTTAACAGGAAGTTGGCTGAGGATGTTTACATGAGTTAGCCAGAGGGTTTTGTTGATGCAAAGTTTCCCAGTAGAGTATGCAAGCTTGAGAAATCCATTTATGGATTGAAACAAGCATCTCGCAGCTGGAATCTTTGCTTCCATGAGAAAGTCAAAGAGTTTGGTTTCTCTAGAAGTGAAGATGAGTTTTGTGTGTATATCAAGGCTAGTGGGAGTATAGTAACTTTTCTGGTTTTATATGTTGATGACATATTACTCATTGGTAACGACGTTCCAACCTTGAATGAAGTTAAGTCTTGGCTTGGAAAGTGTTTTGCCATGAAAGACCTAGGAGAAGCCGCCTATATTCTTGGGATTAGAATATTAAGAGATAGAAAGAAGAGACTAATTGGACTTAGTCAGAGCACATACTTGGATAAGGTACTAAAGAGGTTTAGTATGGAAAATTCCAAGAAGGGAGAGCTACCTATCCATAGCAATACCAAATTGAGTAAGACTCAATGCCCGAGTACAGATGAGGAAATAGATGACATGAGTCGTGTACCTTATGCTTCCGCTGTCGGATCGATCATGTACGCTATGACATGTACTCGCCCTGATGTGGCATTTGCTTTGAGCATGGTCAGTCGCTATCAGGGAAACCCAGGTAGAGCTCATTGGATAGCCGTGAAGAATATACTCAAGTATTTGCGAAGAACAAAGGACTGGGTCCTTGTACTTGGTGGCAATGATACTTTGAGAGTAGATGGTTATAGTGATGCCAGCTTTCAGACGGATAGAGATAACTTCCGTTCTCAGTCAGGCTGGGTATTCTTATTAAATGGAGGAGCAGTTACTTGGAAGAGTTCCAAGCAAGATACGGTGGCTGATTCTACTTGTGAATCAGAGTACATAGCAGCAAGTGAAGCGTCGAAAGAAGCATCTTGGTTGAGGAACTTCATCGGGGATCTCGGAGTTGTTCCAACCATCCAGGAGCCCATGGAACTGTTCTGCGATAATGAAGGAGCGGTTGCCTTGACAAAGGAACCAAGAGATCATGGTAAAACCAGACATATCGACAGAAAGTACCATTTCATCAGACATAGAGTAGAAGAAGGCCATCTTATAGTGAAGAGGGTGTCATCTGAAGATAACCCAGCAGATCCCCTCACAAAGGGTATGAGTAGGGCTAAGCATATTCAGCATGCTCGGAGCATAGGACTGAAAGATGATATTAGTTTTAGTAGTTAGATTAGTTTTGTTCTAAAACTTGTAACAAAGTAAATGTAATTGACTTTTGGTGATTAAGTAATAAAGTATTATTTATAAGTTTGGGTTCTACCTTTTGTCAATTTTTTATTATTGTGTTTCATTTTAGCATGTTTTACTTCCCGAATAATAAGATTATTCAAACTCCACAGTCGCTCGTACTTTTGGAAGTAAGTAGTGAATCAAGGCTGTCATGAACTGGATTGTAGATTGTCTAAGGATAGACATGGCAATAGATTTTGCTGCAACGTTCATGAGTACTCAGAAATTGAGATTTGAGTATTGGATAAACCCTCGCTCAGAGTATTACTTCATGGAATTCATCACGAGTAATACTGAGACGATAATATCTTATAATCTTGAAACAGAGATATATGAGTTGTAATTTGCAAGTCGGCTATGCATTGGTAATACGAAAACGCATCAGTAACTTGGTGTTATAAAACGTATTATCATGTATGGTTTGATGAGTAAAAGATACAAGCATATGAGTCAATGTTTATTCGTTCCTTTTTCCTTAATGGAAAAAGCGATATCTGTGGGCCCCTCGATGATTTGGTGTTGACTTATGTGCTGGGCCCAGCCAGGACTAAATTGATGTGTTCAATTAGAAGTCCTACATCATCACTAATCAGGAATCGGGAAACATAGATTCTGGACAAAGAGGTTGATTGCATTCCATGTCTTTTGTCTAGGGATATCTAGCAGAACGAAGGATTATATGATCACTTATGTTAGGACACGTAACTGACTGGGTCAGAGTTCGGCAGCAGCTTTTTGGAAGCTATAATTTGCTGGTCAAATTTTGAAGGCATACTAGCAATTATAGTTACAGACTTATCCAAGTGGGAGACTATTGGATTAGGTGTCTAAGCCCATAACTATAATTGGTATGTATTTGAATTGATAGCAGCACAGTCCTTTTGGGTTGCCCTCAAACCTAGCAACCGGACAAGGAAATTATGAAAGGAGAGATATTAATTTATTATAAGATTAATAAATTAATATAAATGAATTTATTAATATGTTAAAAGATTAATATATTAATAAGAAATTATTTTGTTTAATTAATTGTTAGCCAGAAATTAATTAGAATTAATTTCGGGGTTAAAAGAATTAGTTATAAGGTGCAGGGACTAGTTTGCAATTATCTAATAGTTGAGTGGAAGGCTAGAGAACCCCCTTGGATAAGGGTGGACGAAATCTTTAGGGGAAACCCTAATAATTTCGTCCATAGGGGCTTGGATAAGGCCCTTGGGTTTGCTTAGGCCCTAAGCAAAGGATAACTAGGGTTTCCCCTAAACCCTAGATCCCTCAGCTATATAAGGAGCCTCCTGGTTCATGTTTTGGTCACTCTTTTCTTTGGAAGAAACCCTAAGGGCCGAAATTTTGCATACTCCCTCTTCCCTCTCTCCTCTACTTTCCTTCTTGCTAGTTTGAGTGTGATTCCATTAGAGGCATTACACTTGTGGTGCTAAGCTTCCAAGAAGATCAAGATCAAGATCAAGGGAATCATCAATTGTTTACTATAACAATTGAAAGGTATGTAATTACTAAACCCTAGTTTGTAAATTTCGATTATAGCCTCTCTCCTCTAGGGTTCTTGTTTTGCAATTCAAAGTTGTATGTTCAATAGATAAAACATAGATCCAAAGTAGGTTGCATGTGAACTTAGGAATTGTTTTCTAGTTTATTTGTTTTACCTAAAACCCATCATGATTGTATGATTTTTCTTGTATGGTGACTTGGTCGACTGCGGGACAATACTGTTGGATTAGTGTCTAAGTCCATAACTATTTTGGTATGTACTTGACCCGATGGTGCATGGTCCTTTTGGGTTGCCTTCACCAAAGCAACTTGATAGGATGAATTATGGAGAGAAAGGATTAAATATGATTTATTAATATATTATGGGAATAATATATTAAAGGAGAAATCATATTGTTTAATTAATATTAGTCAATAATTAATTTGTAATTAGTTTTGTGACTAAAAGAGATTAATTAAACTTAAGGGACTGGAATTGTAATTATAAGATAATTGCAATTTGGGCCATGGATTGCCTTTTATTATAAGGTGGATGAATTCTATGGGGGAAGCCTATATGAAATCGTCCAAGGCCTTAAGGAAAGGGCTCCATGGGTTGCTTAGGGCTTAAGCATCCAAATTAGGGTTTCCTTGTTAGATAACCCTAATTGCCTCCTATATAAAGAGATCCCTTATGACCAAAAACGTGGACAAGACTCCTCTAGGGTTTGTAGACGTTTTTGGGCAGCCTCTAACCTTTCTCCTCTTCATCCTCTTGCTTATGGTGTTTGTGAACCATTAGAGGAGTGACACTTGTGACTCTAAGCCTTTCAAAGTCAATACAAGGATATTTGGGATTGTTATTGCTACATAACAATCAAGGTATTATTATAAACTTATTCTTATGTTAATATGATTACTTTGTTGGATAAGGTGTCTAAGTCCATAACTATTTCGGGTGTGTACTTGACCCGACCCGACATGGTCCATTTGGGTTGCATGGCACTATGCAATTGGATAGACTAATTGAGAGAAATAACACTTGGAGATTATTAATATATTATAAGTTCTAATATATTAATAATATTATTTGATTAGTTTGATCAAAGAATTAATTTGGAATTAATTAAGTGATCAAAGGATAACTAATTAAATATATGGGTTGATTATGTAAATCATTCATATCTTGTATAGTGGGCTAAGAGGCTCCATGGATTATCAAGTTGGGTTCTACCCATAGGATGCTCCATGGATGCTCCATAGGAGTTACAAACCCATGGGTCATGGAAATGAAGAGTCATGACACATTAGGGTTTACATGGTGTAACCCTAGATGTGTCAACACTATATAAGAGTCCCATTCTCCACCAAAATCGGACACACATAAGAAACTAGAGGGCTTGGCCGATTTTAAGAAGTGTGTATTATCTCAAAAGTCTTTCCAAGAGCATTTGGTATTGTGTGAAGTATTTGAGGCATCACACTTGGGGTGCTAGGCTCACAAGGTTTCAAGGAACATAAGCAACAACAAGGTAAGTTATTCTATCTTTCATTCAAGTTAAAATTGTTCCCCATGTATGCTAGATAGGAATATAACCTTGGAATTCAACTTTGCATGATAATTAGACAAACATAGATCCAAGGTTATTAGGGTTGCATGTACACTTAGGAAGTGTTAGAATGCTCAAAACCCATCAGTGGTATCAGAGCCTAGGCTTGTTTGTTTGTTATTTGTGCTTAAAAGTTGAAAAAAAGTCGAAAAACTTGCTGTCTGCCTGATGAACTCGCCGAGTCCATGGGGAGACTCGCCGAGTTCACTTGTATCTTCAACCTACTCGTCGAGTAGGTTCATGCACTCGGCGAGTAGGGTCGACAGAGTGCAGATTTTCGACTTTAGTTGCTGGAAATGGATTAGAAACATTACCCTAAACTGTTTTGGTACTTGAAAACTTGTTTTAGATGGTGTAATGTCTTGCTAATTCATTTACAACAACTAGTTATCAAAATTACAAGTTTTAAGTGTAATTTTGATTCATGAAAGTGCTTATGTTCATGTTCTTGATCTTATGATGTTTAGATGATCATAGGAATTATTTGTAACCTATGTGGTAGTTTAATTCTTGATCATAATGTGTTTTAATGGAGTCCATAACTTGTCCTCAAGTTATGGAAAACCAAAAGTCACTTGGAATAAAAACCATTAAAAGAACACAAGAGTTAGAAAAATGAAGAGTCTTCATTTTATTACTCTATTAAACTCATAAGTTACAAGAAATGAAAAAGTTTTGAAAGTTTACAAAACTTGCCCTCAAGTTTTGGAACAAGTAAAGTCAAGTTAAAACTTTAGTTCCAACCCTTAGAATTTTAAAAGTTAAAATTCAACCCTTATACTTATATTATTATGATTTAATAATTATATATGTATATATATATATATATATATATATATATATGTATATATATATATATATATATATATATATATATATATATATATATATATATATGTATAAGAACAAAGTCATCTTACCACTAGTACGCCTCATTCACGAAGCCGGTCTATAAGGTGGGTATAAGGTTGTTGCCTATAAAATGGCAACTTAATGGGTGTCCACTTTCACCCACCGCTTGCTTGATCGGTGGAGGGTCGTTAGCCGAACGGGTAAGACAAGGACTTATAAATTCTCATTAAAAGTATGATGAATATTATAAAGTAACTAAATGTTTTATTAAATTCCCAATCTTAGTTACTTTAGGAAAAATGTGAATAAGGTGCTAATCCATGAAATTACACTTTACACTTTGTTTAAGTCGTTGGTGGAGCGTGTGTGGTAAACCGGCACACTAACTTGGACTTAACAAGGTAGGTAAAGGGTGACTTAAGGTTTATTATAGTATCGATGGAGCGTGTGTGGTTTACCGGCACATCGATTGAGTGATAAACTTTAAGGGTACCAAGTGATTTGCATGGTTACTTCACACCTCGTTTTGTGATCCTCGATATCCCAGTCACAAAACTTGGAGGGCACACTCAAGATTGAAACATGCCTTTGAAAAGTTCATTGAATCTCAAAGAATCTAGGAATTTCTAAGAACCAATCAAAAAACCTAATATTTAATATTTCATTTTTCGTGGTGGAAATTGGTGAATCGTCATTCACCTACCTTTCAAATATATTATAGCTTGGATTACGGCATACCTCTTCCAAGTTATAATATATTGTGATTGGATCCTAGCCTTAATATTATATTTGGGTGTTTTATTAAGGACTCTCTTAATATCTAAACTAATCTTGTCCTCTTCTTTCAGATGTCTTCAAACAATGTTGCTTCTGGCTCTAACCCTAATAGCTCCTTTACCCTTATGAACTTGTGTGGGAAAGTCACTTTTGATGGGTCCAACTTCAATGAGTGGATCAGAAACAACAGGATGATTACCCGCTACGAGGACAAAGAATATGTCCTTGACAAGGAGCTTAAGGAGATCGATGAGACCACTGCAACTCCCCAGGAGATCGCTGACTTTCAGGCACATGAAAGGGATGCCACGAAAGTGGCATGCATCATGATGGCCACGATGACAGCGGAACTCCAAAAGTCTTATGAGGATTTCTACCCTTATGAAATGCACCAAGATTTGATGGAAAGATACCATCAAAGTGCACGACAAGAGAGGTATGAAATCATCTGCTCCATGATAACAACCATGATGAAGGACGGGGAATCCGTCACGAGCCAGATGCAGAAAATGCAAAGGTATGTGGATAATTTGCTGAAGCTTAATGTGAACTTCCCTGAGGAGCTTGCAATAGATATCATTTTGCACTCCTTACCATCGTGCTATGATCAATTACGCATGACATATCACATGAATAAGGAAGAGGTCACACTCAGCAAACTTCAGGGACTTCTCAAGACCGCAGAAACAGGTCTTAAGGGGAAGTCGGTTGTTAACACTCTTACTCCAAACTCTACTCCGGTTTTGGCAATCGGGAAAAGTCGAGGGAAGAAGAGAAAGAGCTCTTCTAAGGGTACCAAGGCTCGGACCCTTGATGGCTCTTCTTCAAGTGGAACCAAGAAAGGTTTCATCACTCCTTCTTCTAACCCAAAAGAGGCTGAATGCTTCTATTGCCATGAAAAATCACATTGGAAGCGAAACTCCCCAAAATACCAGCAAGATGTGAAGGATGGGAAAGTTAAACCAAACCATGCAGGTATTTACACTATCATTTCTAATAACTCACCCCATTCTAAATCTTGGGTCCTTGATACCGGTTGTGGTATTCATATTTGTTGTGACTTGCAGGGACTAAGAAGAAGTGAGAATGTGGAGCAAGGAAGAATAAACTTAGTCATGGGGAATAGGAAAACTTTACCTGTTACCAAGATTGGAGTTTATACTTTATCGCTAAGTAGTGGGTTTAATTTAGATTTGAATAAATGTTGTTATTCGCCAGGAATGGCAAGAAATATTATTTCCTTTCATGCTTTGTACAAAAAAGGGTTTACCTTTTCATTTAATAATGAAGTTGGTTCTATTGATGCTTTCTTTAATAATGTTCTTTATTTTAAAGCATTACCTTGTGATGGTGTGTATGAAGCTGTATCTGTTATAGATAACTTAGGAAATAATGTTTTATGTATTGATTCTATTAATAATAATAACTTGGATAAAGCATCATTATGGCATTGTCGTCTTGGACATATAAGCAAGAAACGCATAGGCCAACTCCAAAAGGATGGAGTCTTGGAGTCATTTGACCTAAAGTCAGATGATAGTTGCGAGTCATGCTTACTTGGAAAAATGACAAAGTCACCCTTCATAGGTTCTTGTGAGAGAGGTGAAGGTTTGTTGGACCTTGTACACACGGATGTGTGTGGACCATTCAAACATGCCACAAGGGATGCTAATCGTTATTATTTGACTTTTACTGATGATTACAGTAGATATGGATATGTCTACTTGATCAAGCATAAGTCAGAGACTTTCGAAAGGTGTAAGGAATTGAAACAGGAAGTCAAGAATCAGTTGGGCAGGAACATTAAGATGCTTCGATCCGATCGTGGTGGTGAGTATCTTAGTTCAGAGTTTCTTGACTATCTAAGGGAATGTGGGATAGTCTCACAATTGACACCTCCCAGGACACCACAGTTGAATGGTGTGGCTGAGAGGCGTAATCGAACCTTGTTGGATATGGTTCGTTCCATGATGACTCGAACTTCGCTACCAATCTCATTCTGGGGGTATGCCTTAGAGACTGCCGCCCATATCCTTAATCTAGTCCCTACAAAGAAAGTTGCCAAAACTCCTCACGAGATGTGGACTGGTAAAGTACCCAAACTAGACCACATCAAGATTTAGGGTTGTGAGGCTTTCGTGAGACGCGAGACTCATGATAAGCTCGAACCCTGAAGCGAGAGGTGTATTTTCATCGGCTACCCACAACAATCCTTTGGTTACCTCTTCTACAGACCTAGTGAAAATGTGGTCTTTGTAGCTAGGAGGGATTTCTTTAGAGAAAGAGAGTTTATAAGCCAAGGAAACAGTGGGAGGCAAGTTGATCTTGAAGAAATTCAAGAGTCAAGCGGTGAAGGAACTTCAAACCCTAGCACTCAACTTGAGGAGGAAACTCCTGTTGAGCCAATTGACAAGTCTGTACCTCTGAGGCGTTCCACAAGGGTTAGGAATGCTCCTGAGCATTACTATGGATTCCATATTACTGCAGAAGGAGATACACTTATCAGTGATGAGACACTGATAGGTCTGGATGAACCTAACAGTTACGCGGAAGCCATGGCAGGCCCTGAGTCAGCTAAGTGAAAAGAGGCAATGGACAACGAAATACAGTCCATGTATGACAATCAAGTTTGGAACTTAGTTGAGAATGTACCAGGTCGTAAGACAGTAGGGTGCAAATGGGTCTTCAAGAAGAAGACCGACATGGATGGTAATGTACACACATATAAGGCTAGACTGGTTGCAAAGGGTTTCTCTCAAATTCCTGGAGTGGACTATGATGAGACCTTTTCTCCAGTAGCCAAGATTAAGTCTATTCGGGTTCTGTTGGCCATAACTGCATTTCATGACTATGAAATATGGCAAATGGATGGCAAAACCGCTTTCCTTAATGGAAAGTTGGCTGAAGATGTTTACATGAGTCAGCCAGAGGGTTTTGTCAGCAACAAGTACCCTAATAGAGTGTGTAAGTTTGAGAAATCCATTTATGGATTGAAGCAAGCACCTCGCAGATGGAATCTTTGCTTTGATGAAAAGGTCAAGGAATTTGGCTTTTCTAGGAGTGAAGATGAGTCTTGCGTGTATGTCAAGGCTAGTGGGAGTATAGTTAGCTTTTTGGTGTTGTATGTGGATGACATACTACTCATAGGAAATGACATCCCAACTCTGCAGGAAGTTAAATCCTGGCTTGGGAAGTGTTTCTCTATGAAGGACCTAGGAGAAGCTACCTATATTCTAGGGATAAGGATCTTGAGAGATCGGAGTAAAAGACTAATTGGACTTAGTCAGAGTACCTATTTGGATAAGGTGATGAAAAGATTCAGCATGCAGGATTCCAAGAAAGGAGAGTTACCCATCCAGAGTAACACCAGATTGAGTAAGACACAAAGCCCTAGCACTGAGGCTGAGATAGCAGAAATGAGTCGAATACCTTATGCTTCGGCTGTAGGATCGATCATGTATGCTATGACGTGTACTCGACCTGATGTAGCCTTTGCCCTGAGCATGGTTAGCAGGTATCAGGCGAACCCTGGCAAGGCACACTGGATTGCGGTAAAGAATATCCTCAAGTACCTACGGAGGACTAAGGACTGAGTCCTTACCCTCGGTGGGAGTGATAACTTGAGAGTTGTAGGATATAGTGATGCTAGCTTCCAGACTGATAGGGATAATTTTGTTGGATTAATGTCTAAGTCCATAACTATAATTGGTAAGACTTGACCCGACCCGGCATGGTCCATTTGGGTTGCATACCATCATGCACTTGGATAGACTATAATGAGAGAAATAAGACACTTATGGTTATTAATATATTATAAGTTCTAGTATATTAATAATAAGAATAATATGATTATTTAATTAGTATTGATCAAGAATTAATCTAGGATTAATTAAGTGATCAAAAGAAGACTAATTAAATATATGGGTTGATTGTGTAAATCATCCATACTTGTATAGTAGGCTAATGCTCCATGGATAATCAAGTTGGGCTAAAACCCATAGGATGGTCCATGGGTGCTCCATGGTGTATTTGTACTCATGGATCATGGAAATGAAAGGCCATGTCAATTAGGGTTTACATGGTGTAACCCTAACTATATAAGCATCTTATTCTTGACCAAAATTGCCCACTAGTGTGTGAAGTGAAAGGGCTAGCCGATTTCATGAGTTGTAGAATTCTCTCAAGTTATTCTAAGTGTTTTGGTGATTGTGATTCCATTTGAGGCTTCCACACTATTGGGGCTAGGCACTCAAGCTTCATGAAGACTTTCTACATCAAAGAGGTATGTATTCTATCTTGTTACTCTCATTGTTTTTGTATGCTAGATTAGGATTATACCTTGGATGTTCTTATTTGCATGTATAATAGAGAAAACATAGATCCAAGGTATTTAGGGTTGCATGTACACTTAGGAGTGTTAGAATGCTCAAAACCCAACAGTGGTATCAGAGCCTAGGCTTGCTTTCTCTTATACTTGATGCAAATTGCTGAAAAATGCTGAAAAACTCGATTTTCTGGCTTTCTGGGCACTGGACTCGCCGAGTCCACTGATGAACTCGCCGAGTCCATGAGTAAAATCATCCTACTCGCGGAGTAGGTTCATGCACTCGACGAGTAGGAGCCCCAGACATCATATTTTCGAGGTTTTTGGCTAGAATTGGACTAGGAACATTACCCTAAGTTGTTTTTGAACTTATAAACTGGTTTTTGATGTGGTAATGTTCATGCTAATCCAATTTCAAAGATAATTGTCAATAGCTTCATGTTTTGAATTAGTTTAGTGATTAGGCTAATTACATGAAAAAGTTTGATTTGAATTATCTTGTTCTTATGAGTTGCTTAGATTAGTAGAAAAGTTGAGTGAAATAGTTGTTTTCAATCCAAATTAATCTAAGAGTTGATTCTAAAATGTGTTTTTGTAACTTGTCCTCAAGTTATATGAAAAGTCACATTTAAGTTTCATAAAACTCATAATAGTTGGCAAAGGTTACAAAATGAAGAGTCTAGTTCTAATTAAATGAGGTTATGACTTCATAATTTGTCCTCAAGTTATGGAGGACCAAGAGTCTCTTCATTAAATAATACATAAAAAATAAGTGTAACCTTAATTAATTCCATAAGTTATAAAATAAAGAAAAGTTAATTCTTTTATTAGTTTAAAGTCTTCCATAACTTGTCCTCAAGTTATGGAACTTGAAGAGTTTTTGGATTAAAACTACTTTAAACACATAAGTTATGGAATTAATTAGTTTTGAATAGTTTCAAACTTGCCCTCAAGTTTTGGAATTTGTAAAGTTTTCACTTATGAATACTTTAATTCCAAGTTAGCCCTTAGAATTTTAAAAGTTAAAATTCAACTTTTATACTTTATAATATTATAAGTTAATAATATATATATATATATATATATATATATATGTATGTATAAGAGTAAAGTCAGTCTTACCGCTAGTACGCCTCATTCACGAAGCCGGTCTATAAGGTGGGTATAAGGTTGTTGCCTATAAAATGGCAACTTAATGGGTGTCCACTCTCACCCACCGCTTGCTTGACTGGTGGAGGGTCGTTAGCCGAACGGGTTTGACAGGACTATAATTCTCCCTTCATTAAAAGTATTAATGATAAATATTAAGTAACTAAACTCTTAATAATACCCAATCTTAGTTACTTAGGAAAATATGAATAAGGTGCTAATCCATGAAATTACACTTTGCACTTTGTTTAAGTCGGTTAGTGGAGCGTGTGTGGTTAACCGGCACACTAACTCGTATTTAACAAGGTAGGAAAATGGTAACTTAATGTTTATCATAGTATCGATGGAGCGTGTGTGGTTAACCGACACATCGATTGAGGGGTGAACACTTAAGGGTACCAAGTAATTTGCATGGTTACTTCACACATTGTTTTGTGATCCTCGGCATCCCAGTCACAAAACCTGAAGGGAACACTCGAGATTGAAACATGCCATTGAACAGTTCAATGTATATCAAAAGATCTAGGAGTTTCAAATCCAATTAAAACCTAATAATATATTTCGTTTATCTTGGTGGAAATTGGTGAATCGTCATTCACTTACCTTCAAATATTTTATAGCTTGGATTACGGCATCCCTCTTCTAAGTTATAAAATAGTTTGTAGGGTCCTAGCCTTAATATTTCATATTGGGTGTTATATTAAGGACTTTAGATCAACTATCTTGAATATCTCCCAAAACTTGCCCTCAAGTTTTGGAATTTGTAAAGTTTTCTCTTATGAATACTTTAATTCCAACTTAAACCTTAGAATTTTAAAGAGTTAAAATTCAACCCTTATATTTTATAATATTATAAGTTAATAATATATATATATATATATATATATATATATATATATATATATATATATATATATATATATATATATATATATATATATATATATATATGTATAAGAGCAAGTCAGTCTTACCGTTAGTAAGCCTCACTCACGAAGCTGGTCTATAAGGGGGGTATAAGGTTACTGCCTATAAAATGGCAGTTTAATAGGTGTCCACTCTCACCCACCGCTTCTTTGACCGGTGGAGGGTCGTTAGCCGAACGGGTTTGACAGGACTATAATTCTCCCTTCATTAAAAGTATTAATGATAAATATTAAGTAACTAAACTCTTAATAATACCCAATCTTAGTTACTTAGGAAAATGTGAATAAGGTGCTAATCCATGAAATTACACTTTACCCTTTGTCTAAGTCGTTAGTGGAGCGTGTGTGGTTAACCGGCACACTAACCTGGACTTAACAAGGTAGGTAAAGGGTGACTTAATATTTATCATAGTATCGATGGAGCGTGTGTGGTTTACCGTCACATCGATTGAGGGGTAATTTATTAAGGGTACCAAGTGATTTGCATGGTTACTTCACACCTTGTTTTGTGATCCTCGGCATCCCTGTCACAAAACCTGAAGGGCACACTCGAGATTGAAACATGCCTTTGAACAGTTCAATGAATCTCAAAGATCTAGGAGTTTCAAAACCAATTAAAACCTAATAATACATTTCGTTTATCTTGGTGGAAATTGGTGAATCGTCATTCACCTACCTTCAAATATTTTATAGCTTGGATTACGGCATACCTCTTCTAAGTTATAAAATAGTTTGTTGGGTCCTAGCCTTAATATTTCATATTGGGTGTCATATTAAGGACTTAAGATCAACTATCTTGAATGTCTCCCAAAACATGTCTTGTTTAGACATTTATGATCTTCCCAAATCTCTTGAAACAAGCTTTCCTAAATGAAGATGATGTCCCATGGAAATCATACTTCATTCACCTCCTCCAATTATTCTCCCTAACCTACAAGTTCTTGAAAAGTTTAAGGTCACTCAAGCCCTATTGGCAAGGCAAGGTCTAGGTGTGATCACATCTTGGAGATGTAGTCACATATTGACAAGCCGGGAGAGTTGGGTGTCAAAGTCTTGAGAAAGTTGGTGGTTCAATCACTTTCTAAGTCACATAGTGAGTTCCTTTGGGACACCTATGAAATAGGCTATGATAAGACCCTTAATGATCTTATCTATTTGTTAAGATCAACTTCCTTAAAACTTGATGGACATTGACAATAGTGACACAGGAAATCCCGGAAAGCATTCTCTTCCCAATGGAAAGGGAGTGGCCATAGTCAACTCGGTTGACCAAATGGTAAAGAGAAAAGCTGAGTCTGTGATAGTCCCGTGTACCATTATCAAAGGGTCCATATGTTTATATTGCCAAAGGAAGGGAAATTGGTTACGAATCTGCCAAATTTACCTAAGGATGTTGAAGTCAATAAGTTTGACTCTACTTCAGGTAAAGTCCACTATCTAACTCTGCTAAGTTTCTAATCTGAGATTCTTGATACATGATGTGACTGGGTCACATGTTGATGTTTTAAGAATCAAAGAAAAAGGCGAAGAAACTTAAAGAAAGAATATGTTGAATCTGATCGCGTAGATGGATTTCTAACGCATAGTTCGAAGATCGGATTCTTGAGCTACTTCTTAGGAGTTATGATGTATTGCTTAGGAATAGATAACAACAAGTTTTCATATGGATTGTAAGGATAAGTTTTTCCGCAAAGTTTTAAAATAAAAGAAATTTTTTGATTTTATTTATTTTAAAATATCCTTACAATGGCATTTGAGGAAAAATTGTTGCTTATATGATTCCATTTATAGCAAGAGTGGAAATATGAAATTGATTCTTTCATTTGTGGTAATGTCTAAATTTACCAAATAAGGAAAGATTCTCATCACCCAAGTTTTAATTGGACCGGAACTTGAAATCATGCAAGTTGTATAGCATGATGAATGAGAACTTTCAAGTATTGGAAAAATTAAGACTAATTACTCGTTCACATGGATGTGTGAGTCAAGTAATGGACTAAGGGATCGAGTACATAGTCTTGTGCACTGATTAAGTCCACCACAAAAGATTGATAAGACTATTCGTCATGATTTACTTAAGTTCAGTAAATATGATTATACTTACAAGCTTAAGTGTAACTCTGAGACATTGGAAAAAGGTTTCAATGTATGGCAGAGCGAATAAGAAGAATCAAATTAGGCAGAAGGTTAAAAGTTTCTCAAATCTGAAAAGATGGGAGAGTACTTTAGTATCAGTTTTGTGATCATCTTAATGATTAAGAAACCATATCAAAATTAGTTCTCTAAGTAAAATCTTAGTGCATTTTTATGACTAAGAAAAGGAACTTGAATTGTTGAAATGGTTAAATCAAGAAGATGAGTCATACTTCGTTCCAATACAAGTCTTAGAGTCATACTCCAAGATTGTAATTTGAGTGACATGTCTTAAAGAAGGTTTGAGCACTTGTCAAATGTAAGAGTAAAAGTTTTGTACTCTTGTACATTTGAAATTGGTAAGTTGTGATGTTTTGGATAAAACAAAGACCAACTAAGGCCAATTATGTGAAGTTTTTGTCTTGATTAGAATCCGCACTATCTCTTGGATGTCTGACAAGGGAGTCTTATATGTCAAGAGGACAGTGGGAGTCTTAAAGGTCTTGAAAGTCTCAAGAACTAATCAAGAATAGAACCTGAAGTTCTTCACTAGCACACGACTTGAGGTTTATAACCTATCGTGTTGACATCTTCTATGCCCATTCCAGTTAAAGTTGGCTTTGCATATGAGTTCTTAGAGTTCTCAATTAGTTGCACAACAACTTGGAAGCAATGGCAGGCCCTTGAGCTGCCAGGTGGCAAGAAATTAAGATTGAGTTCAATCCGTATGAGTGTGGAATTGTCATTATCCTTGTCTTGTGTCTATGGTTTTGACAATTCACATGGATAAGAACACATACACCATTAAATCTAAGTGACATAAGGTTTCTCTCCGATTCATGAAAATGATGGTGAGGAAACACTTTCACTAAGTAGATTTTAGCTAGATAGCAATTGTGATATTTGCATTCTCAAAGTCGTTAGTGGAGCGTGTGTGGTTTACCGGCACACTAACCTGGACTTGTGAGAAGTGGCAAAAAGGTCTAACCATTATGATTACGGCATCCCTCTTCATAATTGTTTAGACACACAAGTGTGCTATCTAAGGGAAGGTGTATGATTTTGATAAAGTCTTATAAAAACAATCTAGTATCAGAAATCTGAACGTTGGTAAGAAAGTCAATGAAGTATTGATTTCTAGAAGTCCAGCTGATTTCTAAGTACATGTCAAAGCTAGTGGGAGCATAAGTGTTATGCTAATAATCATCATGTTAGTGGGAGCATGATAAGTATTGCAAGCTAGCAATGTTAATTATAGAAAACAAAAGGTTTCAATTGGGAAAAAGGTTGTTTTGCTATAATTAAGGGAGAGGAAATTATACTTCATCTCAAATCTATAAGCTTAGATCGTGAGGTTTTAATCATTTAGTCAAGGATATATATATGAATTTCATGTTGGAATGGCTCAACATAAGGAAATTCTGTATATGGGTCCATTATTTGCGTTCTAAAATTCGATTATGATTACGGCATCCCTTTTCATAATCTGAATTATGAGAACTTGGCAAATTGAAATGGTAATAGTATAGCAAAAGACTGGTTTAGTCTTTATGTGAGACATCATGAATCGTTTCCCATATGCTTCGGATATAGGATCGATTATATGTGCTATATTCATCCTTTCTAAAATTTTCCAAATGCTTGGGGCATTAAGAAGGGAAAAGGTTTAGAACTGGATATGACTAAAAGAATTAAACAATTGTCGAGGACAATCTAAGGTTTACCAAAGATTGGTTGCTCAAGGACAGTTGGAAGTATAGTGATAATTCTGGAAGGACCATATTGACATAATCTGTAAGGAGGCAACTCTTGTTCAGAAGTGATAGTCAAAATGGAATCTGGAAATGTTTCAAAGTTAGAATTTTTCAATCTGTGTAAGATTAAGGAAACTTAATGCAAGAAGGATGTTTCCAAGGAGCTGACCTCTTTTGGAATACTCTGTAATGATTGTTATCAAGTCTTTCTGACTTTGGGCATAATCATTACAAGAGGTTCAATGCATATAAGTTTAGAATCTAACAGATATCAGTAAATGGCATGAATTTGGAATTCTTGCATTTGTAGTAAGGATTTGGGAGTGTGAAAAGAGAATCATTGAAGTTATGTTCAATGGATCTAGTTCACAAAGTAAAGATCATAGACAAACATAGTATGCATACTTGGTGTATGGCATGACTAGGGTTTAGAAAACATAGTGTGCATGCTTGGAGCATGGGACAACTATTCTTTTAAATTCAAGAATAAAGTTGATAGCTGAAACAGTATACAATGAATAATGTGTAATCATATGGTGATAAATAAAAGGTGTTTTATTTTTGTTCAAAGGGTTGATACCATATTGGATTCAATTATTATTGTGTTTCACTTTGCATGTTTTGACTTCCCGAATAAACTAGGTTATTCTTCCGGAATGACTAAGTTATTCAAACCATCCACAGTCGGTCATATGTTGGAAGTAGATATGAATTAAGACTGTCATGGGTTGGCTTGTAGAGGTCTAAGGTGTTGGACAAAGGGCTACAACACTCATGAGTGCTCATAAGTTCTGAGTATTGGATTTAACCCGCGCTCATTGGAATCACTTCATGGATTTTATCACGAGTGATCATGAGACGATAATATCTTATATTCTTCAAACCTAGAGATATGAGTTGTTACTATGAGTTGGTTGTACATTGATTGCACGAAAACGCATTTGGTAACTCGGTGCTATAAAACGTGCCTTTGTGTATGATTCAACAAGTAGTAGAACAAGCCATATGAGTCGAAGTTTATCCATTCCTTTTACCTTCGGGATAAAAGCGATATCTGTGGGCCCCTCGATGATTTGATGATGACAAATGGAAGTGCTCGGCCGGGCTAGGACTGATTTGATTTGTTCAATTAGTCAGTCGTCATAAATCGGAAATCGGGAAATAACAAATGGACAGAGAGAATGATTATAATCCATGTCTCAGTCCATATGATATCTAGATTGGAGGAATATATGATCCTGTATCTAATGGACAAGTCATTGACAAAGGTCAGAGTTCATCTACAAGGTCAGAGTTCGACAGAAGCTTTTGAGAGCTACGATTGCCAGTTGGTTCCTGAAGTCATACGCAATAATAGTTTTAGACTTATCCAAGTGGGAGACTGTTGGATTAATGTCTAAGTCCATAACTATAATTGGTAAGACTTGACCCGACCCGGCATGGTCCATTTGGGTTGCATACCATCATGCACTTGGATAGACTATAATGAGAGAAATAAGACACTTATGGTTATTAATATATTATAAGTTCTAGTATATTAATAATAAGAATAATATGATTATTTAATTAGTATTGATCAAGAATTAATCTAGGATTAATTAAGTGATCAAAAGAAGACTAATTAAATATATGGGTTGATTGTGTAAATCATCCATACTTGTATAGTGGGCTAATGCTCCATGGATAATCAAGTTGGGCTAAAACCCATAGGATGGTCCATGGATGCTCCATGGTGTATTTGTACTCATGGATCATGGAAATGAAAGGCCATGTCAATTAGGGTTTACATGGTGTAACCCTAACTATATAAGCATCTTATTCTTGACCAAAATTGGCCACTAGTGTGTGAAGTGAATGGGCTAGCCGATTTCATGAGTTGTAGAATTCTCTCAAGTTATTCTAAGTGTTTTGGTGATTGTGATTCCATTTGAGGCTTCCACGCTATTGGGGCTAGGCACTCAAGCTTCATGAAGACTTTCTACATCAAAGAGGTATGTATTCTATCTTGTTACTCTCATTGTTTTTGTATGCTAGATTAGGATTATACCTTGGATGTTCTTATTTGCATGTATAATAGAGAAAACATAGATCCAAGGTATTTAGGGTTGCATGTACACTTAGGAGTGTTAGAATGCTCAAAACCCAACAAATTTCCGCTCTCAGTCGGGCTGGGTCTTTACCCTAAATGGAGGAGCAATCTCTTGGAAGAGTTCCAAGCAAGAAACAGTGGCTGATTCAACTTGTGAATCAGAGTATATTGCAGCTAGCGAGGCGGCAAAGGAGGCGATATGGCTGAAGAACTTCATTGGAGACCTTGGAGTTGTACCAGCTATTAAAGAGCCAATGGAGATTTTTGTGATAGTGAAAGTGCTGTTGCTTTAGCCAAGGAACCAAGGGATCACGGGAGATCCAGACACATCGACAGAAAATACCATTTTATCAGACATCGAATAGAAGGACTCCTCGTTGCAAAGAGGGTATCATCAGATGAGAATCCAACAGATCCCCTCACGAAGGGACTGAAACGGGTTAAGCATCTCCAACATGCTTGGAGCATAGGGCTGAAGGATGATATTAGATTTAGTAGTTAGATAACCCAGAAATTTGTAAAGTGTAATTGACATTAGATGATGAATAAAAGGTGTTTTATTTATGAGTAAAGTGTTGCTATCTCTTGTTGATCGTTTACTATATTTCTTTTGCATGTTTTGACTTCCAGAATAATTTTGTTTGGTATAAAATATTATTCAAACCTCCACAGTCGGTCATATGTCAGAAGTAGGTATGAATCAAGACTGTCATGATTGGTTGAAGAGGTCTAAGGTGTTGGACAAGGCTACAACAATCATGAGTGCTCATAAGGTCTGAGCATTGGACTCAACCCACGCTCACTGGAATCACTTCATGGAATTCTATCTCGAGTGATCGTGAGACGGTAATATCATATAAGTCTTCAAACCTAGAGATATAATTTGTTACTTACAAGTTGGTTATGCATTGATTGTACGAAAACACATTGGTAACTCGATGTTATAAAACGTGCTTTTGTGTGTAATTCAATGAGTGGTAGAACAAACATATGAGTCGAAGTTTATCTGTTCCTTCTTAGATTAGAAGCTGATATCTGGGCCCCTCGATGATTTTGTTTTAACCTACGTACCGGGCCCGGTCAGAACCAAGTTGATGTGTTCAATTAAGTTCTTTGTCAAACAAATCGGAAATTGAGAAACAAACTGCTGGACAATAAGTAAGACATTGTTCCATGTATTTGTCCGGCTGATATCTAGAACGGAGGATTATATGATCCCTTATCTTAAATGGCGTACCATCATCTTCTCAGTTCCGAGAGACCTTGAAAGAGCTACGATTGCCGGTCAGTTCCTGAAGTACTAGAGTTATAGTTATTAGAATTATCCAAGTGGGAGACTGTTGGATAAGGTGTCTAAGTCCATAATTATTTCGGGTGTGTACTTGACCCGACCCGGCATGGTCCATTTGGGTTGCATGGAACCATGCAATTGGATAGACTAATTGAGAGAAATAACACTTGGAGATTATTAATATATTATAAGTTCTAATATATTAGTAATATTATTTGATTAGTTTGATCAAAGAATTAATTTGGAATTAATTAAGTGATCAAAGGATAACTAATTAAATATATGGGTTGATTATGTAAATCATTCATATCTTGTATAGTGGGCTAAGAGGCTCCATGGATTACCAAGTTGGGTTCTACCCATAGGATGCTCCATGGGAGTTACAAACACATGGGTCATGGAAATGAAGAGTCATGACACATTAGGGTTTACATGGTGTAACCCTAGATGTGTCAACACTATATAAGAGTCCCATTCTCCACCAAAATCGGACACACATAAGAAACTAGAGGGCTTGGCCGATTTTAAGAAGTGTGTATTATCTCAAAAGTCTTTCCAAGAGCATTTGGTGTTGTGTGAAGCATTTGAGGCATCACACTTGGGGTGCTAGGCTCACAAGGTTTCAAGGAACATAAGCAACAACAAGGTAAGTTATTCTATCTTTCATTCAAGTTAAAATTGTTCCCCATGTATGCTAGATAGGAATATAACCTTGGAATTCAACTTTGCATGATAATTAGACGAACATAGATCCAAGGTTATTAGGGTTGCATGTACACTTAGGAAGTGTTAGAATGCTCAAAACCCATCATACTTGTATGCTAGAATTAGGGTTTATAGTCTTGGATAACTTGCATGTACAATAGAGAAACCTAGATCCAAGCATTAGGGTTTGTATGAGCACATAGGATGTTCTTAGGACTAAAACCCATCAAATACTTGGGACGAGTATGAGTAGGTGTGAAAGGTAGTAGATGCATATACTACCGGAAGCACAAGACTCGCACTTGGATCAGGGAAAGTTACAAGGTTACCAAGAAGCTAGTAACTGATTCCGTTTTGTTCAAGTGTGTCATAACCCTTGTTTTGGTAGTGACTAGTAAGATGGTTGTTATTCCGACCCTAGTGGTCATATCAAATTGAGTCCGACTACAAGGAGTTTGTTACGTGGTTCATGGAACATAGTTCGAGGTAACATCTGACCTAAGTCAAAAGATTGAAATCAATGCGATCGATAGCATCGTGCTCGTTGTTAAGGAAGCTTGTAGCTAGAAATGCTACATGTAAAAATGTGATTATATCACGTTAGAATATGAAGGAAGGTATATTCCATTCTGGAATTTAACTCTAAGAGACTTGAGTCTAAGCGTTGCATCATACGATGAGAGGTCATTAGAACACGAACCATCGGTCTGTTACAATAGATAAAGGAAAGTATTTATCCTAAGAAGAAGAAGGAGTCAACGGGACTTATTTGGTAACTCGGAAGTTATGATTGAAAGTACATCATAGTACGATAAGCAGATGCAAGATTAGGCATCGTCTGCAGTCAAGAAATCCATAGAGTTAAATACTCTTTCTAGGAAACATAATAGTTATGGTTATCACTGTTAGGTTTTGAGCATTCTAACACTCCTAAGTGTACATGCAACCCTAAATACCTTGGATCTATGTTTTCTCTATTATACATGCAATTATGAACATCCAAGGTATTATCCTAATCTAGCATACAAAATAATGAATATAACAAGATAGAATACATACCTCTTTGATGTAGTATGTCTTCATGAAGCTTGAGTGCCTAGTGCCTCAAGTGTGACACCTCAAATGGTTCACACAACGCCAAATACACTTGGAATAACTTGAGAGAAATCCACAACTCATGAAATCGGCTAGCCCTTCTTTTTCACACACTAGTGGCCGATTTTGGTGAATAATATGATGCTTATATAGTTAGGGTTACACCATGTAAACCCTAATTGACATGGCCTTTCATTTCCATGATCCATGGGTACAAAAACACCATGGAGCATCCATGAAGCATCATATGGGTTTTAGCCCAACTAGATAATCCATTGAGCATTAGCCCATTATATAAGTATGGATGATTTACACAATCAACCCATATATTTAATTAGTCTTCTTTTGATCACTTAATTAATCCTAGATTAATTCTTGATCAATACTAATTAAATAATCTTATTATTCTTATTATTAATATACTAGAACTTATAATATATTAATAACCATAAGTGTCTTATTTCTCTTATTTAGTCTATCCAAGTGCATGATGCCATGCAATCCAAATGGACCATGCCGGGTCGGGTCAAGTCTTACCAATTATAGTTATGGACTTAGACATTAATCCAACAGTCTCCCACTTGGATAAGTCTAAACCTATTATTGCGTATGACTTCAGGAACCAACTGGAAATCGTAGCTCTCAAAAGCTTCTGTCGAACTCTGACCTTGTAGATGAACTCTGACCTTTGTCAATGACTTGTCCATTAGATAAGGGATCATATATTCCTCCATTCTAGATATCATATGGATTGAGACATGGATTATAATCATTCTCTCTGTCCATTTGTTGTTTCCCGATTTCCGATTTATGACGACTGACTAATTGAACAAATCAAATCAATCCTGGCCCGGCCGAGCACTTCCATTTGTCATCATCAAATCATCGAGGGGCCCACATATATCGCTTTTATCCTGAAGGTAAAAGGAATGGATAAACTTCGACTCATATGGCTTGTTCTACTACTTGTTGAATCATACACAAAGGCACGTTTTATAACATCGAGTTACCAATGCGTTTTCGTGCAATCAATGTACTATCAACTCATAGTAACAACTCATATCTCTAGGTTTGAAGAATATAAGATATTATAGTCTCATGATCATTCGTGATAAAATCCATGAAGTGATTCCAATGAGCACGGGTTGAATCCAATACTCAGAACTTATGAGCACTCATGAGTGTTGTAGCCCTTTGTCCAACATCTTAGACCTCTACAAGCCAACCCATGACAGTCTTAATTCATATCTACTTCCAACATATGACCGACTGTGGATGGTTTGAATAACTTAGTCATCCAGAACAATGACCTAGTTATTCTGGAAGTCAAAACATGCAAAGTGAAACACAATAATAATTGAATCCAATATGGTCTCAGAACTTATGAATATAAATAAAACACCTTTTATTTATCACCATATGACTACACATTATTCATTGTATACTGTTTCAGCTATCAACTTTATTCTTGAATTTAAAACAATAGTTGTCCCATGCTCCAAGCATGTACACTATGTTTTTCTAAACACTAGTCATGCCATACATCAAGTATGCATACTATGTTTGTCTATGATCTTTACTTTGTGAACTAGATCAATTGAACATAACTTCAATGATTCTCTTTACACACTCCCAAATCCTTACTGCAAATGCAAGAATTCCAAATTCATTCCATTTACTGAAATCTGTTAGATTCTAAACTTATATGCATTGATCCTCTTGTAATGATTATGCACAAAATCACAAAGACTTGACTACAACCATTATAGAGTATTCCAAAGGAGATCAACTCCTTGGAAACATCCTTCTTGCATTAAGTTCCCTAATCTTACACAGATTGAATAATTTCTAACTTTGAAACATTTCCAGATTCCATTTTGACTATCACTTCTGAACAAGAGTTTCCTCCTTACAGATTATGTCAATATGGTCCTTCCAGAATTATCACTATACTTTCAACTGTCCTTGAGCACCCAATCTTTGGTAAACCTTAGATTTTCCTCGACAATTGATTAATCCTTTTAGTTATATCCAATTCTAGACCTTTTCCCTTCTTAATGCCCCAGGCATTTGGAAAATTTTAGAAATGATGAATATAGCACATGTAATCGATCCTATATCCGAAGCCTATGGGACACGATTCATGATGTCTCACATAAAGACTAAACCAGTCTTTTGCTATAACATTTCCATTTCTATTTGCCAAGTTCTCATAATTCAGATTATGAAAAGGGATGCCGTAATCATAATTGAATTTTAGAACGCAAATAATGGACCGATATACAGAATTTCCTTATGTTGAGCCATTCCAACATGAAATTCATATATATATATATATATATATATATATATATATATATATATATATATATATATATATATATCCTTGACTAAGTACGATTAAAACCTCAATCTAAGCTTTTAAATTTGAGATGAAGTATAATTTCCTCTCCCTTAATTATAGCAAAACAACTTTTTCCCAATTGAAACTTTTTCTTTTTATAATTAACATTGCTAACTTGCAATACTTATCATAATTATCATGCTCCCACCAACATGATGAAACACTTATGCTCCCACTAGCTTTGACATGTACTCATAAATTAGCTCGACCTCTAGAAATCAATACTTTGTTGACTTTCTTACCAAAGGTCAGATTTCTGATACTAGATTGCTTTGATAAAACTTTATCAAAATCATACACCTTGCCTTAGATAGCACACTTGTGTGTCTAAACAATTATGAAGAGGGATGCCGTAATCATAATGGTTAGACCTTTTTGCCACTTCTCACAAGTCCAGGTTAGTGTGTCGGTAAACCACATACGCTCCACTAACGATTTTGAGAATGCAAATATCACAATTGCTATCTACTTTAAATCTACTTAGTGAAAGTGTTTCCTCACCATCATTTTCATGAATCGGAGAGAAACCTTATGACACTTAGATTTGCTGGTGTATGTGTTCTTATCCATGTGAATTGTCATAACCATAGTCACAAGACAAGGATAATGACAAATCCAAACTCATATGGATTGAACTCAATCTTAATTTCTTGCCACCTGGCAGCTCAAGGGCCTGCCATTGCTTCTAAGTTGTTATGCAACCAATTGAGAACTCTAAGAACTCATATGCAAAGCCAACTTTAACTGGAATAGGCACAAAATATGTCAGCACGATAGGTTATAAACCTCAAGTCGTGTGCTAGTAAAGAACTTTAGGTTTTATTCTTGATTAGTTCTTGAGACTTTCAAGACCTTTAAGACTCCCACTGTCCTCTTGACATATAAGACTCCCTTGTCAAACATCAAAGAGATAGTGCAGATTCTAATCAAGACAAACACTTCACACAATTGGCCTTAGTTGGTCTTTGTTTTATCCAAAACATCACAACTTACCAATTTCAAATGTACAAGAGTAGAAAACTTTTACTCTTACATTTAACAAGTGTTTTAAACCTTCTTTAAGACATGTCACTCAAGTTACCATCTTGGAGTATGACTCTAATAATTGTTTTTGGAACGAAGTATGAATCATCTCCTTGATTTAACCATTTCAACAATTCAAGTTCCTCTTCTTAGTCATAAGAATGCACTAAGATTTCCTTAGAGAACTAATTTTGATATGGTTTCTTAATCATTAAAATGATCACAAAAACTGATACTAAAGTACTCTCCCATTTTTTCAGATTTGAGAAACTTTTATCCTTCTGCCTAATTTAGTTTTTCTTATTCGCTCTGCCATACTTTGGAACCTTTTCCAATGTCTCAGAGTTACACTTAAGCTTATAAGTATAACCATATTTACTGAGCTTCAGTAAATTATGACGAATAATCTTATCGATCTTTTGTGGTGGACTTAATCAGTACACTAGACTATGTACTCGATCCCTTAGTCCTTTACTTGACTCACACATCCATGTGAACAAATAATTAGTCTTAATTTTCCAATACTTGAAAGTTCTCATTCATCATGCTATACACCTTGCATGATTTCAAGTCTCGGTCCAATTGAAACTTGGGTGATGAGAATCTTTCCTTATTTGGTAAATTTAGACATTACCACAAATGAAAGAGTCAATTTCATATTTCCATTCTTGCTATTAATGGAATCATATAAGCAACAATTTTTTTCCTCAAATGCCATTGTAAGGATATTTTAAAATAAA
This sequence comes from Lactuca sativa, assembly GCF_002870075.4. Lineage (NCBI taxonomy): Eukaryota > Viridiplantae > Streptophyta > Magnoliopsida > Asterales > Asteraceae > Lactuca > Lactuca sativa. The sequence continues at coordinate 170,432,413 of NC_056624.2, read as the reverse complement.
TAAAATCAAAAAATTTTCTTTTATTTTAAAACTATGCGGAAAAACTTATCCTTACAATCCATATGAAAACTTGTTGTTATCTATTCCTAAGCAATATCTCATAACTCCTAAGAAGTAGCTTAAGAATCCGATCTTCAAACTATGCGATAGAAATCCATCTACGCCATCAGATTCAGCATATTCTTTCTTTAAGTTTCTTCACTTTTCTTTGATTCTTAAAACATCACCATGTGACCCAGTCACATCATGTATCAAGAATCTCAGAATAGAAACTTAGCAGAGTTAGATAGTGGACTTTTTACCTGAAGTAGAGTTAAACTTATTGACTTTAACATCCTTAGGCAAATTTGCAGATTCGAAACCAATGCCCCTTCCTTTGGCAATTTAACATATGGATGCTTTGGTAATGGAACACGAGACTATCACAGACTTAGCCTTTCTCTTTACCATTTGGTCAATCGAGTTGACTATGACCGATCCTTTTCCATTGGGAAGAGAGAGCTTTACCGGATATCCAATGTCATTATTGTCAATGTCTAAAAAGTTTTAGGAAGTTGATCTTAGCAAATAGATAAGATCATTAAGGGTCTTGTCATAGTCTGGTTCATAGGAGTCCCAAAGGAGCTCACTATGTGACTTAGAAAGTGATTGAACCACCAACTTTCTCAAGACTTTGACACCCAACTCTCCCGGCTTGTCAATATGTGACTACATCTTCAAGATGTGATCACACCTAGACCTTGCCTTGCCAATAGGGCTTGAGTAACCTTAAACTTTTCAAGAACTTGTGGGTTAGGGAGAATAATTAGAGGAGGTGGAAGAAGTATGATTTCCATGGGACATCATCATCATTTAGGAAAGCTTGTTTCAAGAGATTTGGGAAGATCATAGATGTCTAAACTAGACATCTTTTGGGAGATATTCAAGATAGTTGATCTAAAGTCCTTAATATAACACCCAATATGAAATATTAAGGCTAGGACCCTACAAACTATTTTATAACTTAGAAGAGGGATGCCGTAATCCAAGCTATAAAATATTTGAAGGTAAGTGAATGACGATTCACCAATTTCCACCAAGATAAACGAAATATATTATTAGGTTTTAATTGGATTTGAAACTCCTAGATCTTTTGATATTCATTGAACTGTTCAATGGCATGTTTCAATCTCGAGTGTGCCCTTCAGGTTTTGTGACTGGGATGCCGAGGATCACAAAACAAGGTGTGAAGTAACCATGCAAATTACTTGGTACCCTTAAGTGTTCACCCCTCAATCGATGTGCCGGTTAACCACACACGCTCCATCGATACTATGATAAACATTAAGTTACCATTTTCCTACCTTGTTAAATACGAGTTAGTGTGCCGGTTAACCACACACGCTCCACTAACCGACTTAAACAAAGTGCAAAGTGTAATTTCATGGATGAGCACCTTATTCACATTTTCCTAAGTAACTAAGATTGGGTATTATTAAGAGTTTAGTTACTTAATGTTTATCATTAATACTTTTAATGAAGGGAGAATTATAGTCCTGTCAAACCCGTTCGGCTAACAACCCTCCACCGGTCAAAGAAGCGGTGGGTGAGAGTGGACACCTATTAAACTGCCATTTTATAGGCAGTAACCTTATACCCCCCTTATAGACCAGCTTCGTGAGTGAGGCTTACTAACGGTAAGACTGACTTGCTCTTATACATACATACATACATATATATATATATATATATATATATATATATATATATATATATATATATATATATATATATATTATTAACTTACAATATTATAAAGTATAAGGGTTGAATTTTAACTCTTTAAAATTCTAAGGTTTAAGTTGGAATTAAAGTATTCATAAGAGAAAACTTTACAAATTCCAAAACTTGAGGGCAAGTTTTGAAACTATTCAAAACTAATTAATTCCATAACTTATGTGCTTAAAGTAGTTTTAATCCAAAAACTCTTCAAGTTCCATAACTTGAGGACAAGTTATGGAAGATTTTAAACTAATAAAAGAATTAACTTTTCTTTATTTTATAACTTACAGAATTAATTAAGGTTACACTTTTTTTTATTTATTATTTAATGAAGAGACTCTTGGTCCTCCATAACTTGAGGACAAATTATGGAGTCATAACACCATTTAATTAGAACTAGACTCTTCATTTTGTAACCTTTGCCAACTTTTATGAGTTTTATGAAACTTAAATGTGACTTTTCATATAACTTGAGGACAAGTTACAAAAACACATTTTAGAATCAACTCTTAGATTAATTTAGATTGAAAACAACTATTTCACTCAACTTTTCTATTAATCTAAGCAACTCATAAGAACAAGATAATTCAAATCAAACCTTTTCATGTAATTAATATAAACCCTAAACTAATACAAAACATGAATCTATTGACAATTATCTTTGAAATTGGATTAGCATGGACATTACCACATCAAAAACAAGTTTATAAGTCCAAAAACATCTTAGGGTAATGTTCCTAGTCCAATTCCAGCTAAAAAAGTCGAATTTATGCTGTCTGGGGGTCCAACTCGTCGAGTGCACGAACCAACTCGGCGAGTTGGATGCATTTTGCCTTGGACTCGGTGAGTCTACTGGACAGACAACATCAAAACTCGATTTTTCAGCTACTTTTGCAAGTATAACAAGAAAACAAGCCTAGGCTCTGATACCACTGTTGGGTTTTGAGAATTCTAACACTCCTAAGTGTACATGCAACCCTAAATACCTTGGATCTATGTTTTCTCTATTATACTTGCAATTATGAGCATCCAAGGTATTATCCTAATCCAGCATACAAAATAATGAATATAACAAGATAGAATACATACCTCTTTGATGTAGAAAGTCTTCATGAAGCTTGAGTGCCTAGTGCCTCAAGTGTGACACCTCAAATGGTTCACACAACACCAAATACACTTGGAATAACTTGAGATAAATCCACAACAAATGAAATCGGCTAGCCCTTCTTTTTCACACACTAGTGGCCGATTTTGGTGAATAATATGATGCTTATATAGTTAGGGTTACACCATGTAAACCCTAATTGACATGGCCTTTCATTTCCATGATCCATGGGTACAAAAACACCATGGAGCATTCATGAAGCATCATATGGGTTTTAGCCCAACTAGATAATCCATGGAGCATTAGCCCATTATATAAGTATGGATGATTTACACAATCAACCCATATATTTAATTAGTCTTCTTTTGATCACTTAATTAATCCTAGATTAATTCTTGATCAATACTAATTAAATAATCTTATTATTCTTATTATTAATATACTAGAACTTATAATATATTAATAACCATAAGTGTCTTATTTCTCTCATTTAGTCTATCCAAGTGCATGATGCCATGCAATCCAAATGGACCATGCCGGGTCGGGTCAAGTCTTACCAATTATAGTTATAGACTTAGACATTAATCCAACAATTACCTAGGATGAAGATATAACTGTGGAAACATTATGCAAGTCCTATTTCGTTGATGATTCCGGGATGTAATCATCCTAAGGGGGAGATAATTGTAACTCCTGTAGATCCAGGCTAGTCAATTTAGAGACGATAAGCGTCAAAAATGACTTTTTGATGGAATATTAATTAGAAGGAGTAATCTTAACTAAGTTGTATTATATGTTACAAGGATTCCGTGCATATAAAGAACGCCGAAATCCGAGTTATAACGAAGAAGTTATGACCTGTCGAAGTTTCGCGACAGAACCGGCACGACACAACGCGACGTAAATAGTGAATTTACGATAGAGCAAGATTTGGCCTTCGAGATCTAAACGAAAGTCGTAGAATACGTTAAACCGTGAGCGTGCATAAAAAGAATGTCCAAATCTGACTTCGTATGAGGAAGTTATGATTTTTCTAAGTTTCGACTTAGCAGTACGCAGTCCGAATACTCGATTTGAGACCGAGCGGTTTTTAGCGAAAACATTCTAAACGAGAATCGAAGATCTCGTTGATAGTAGCGAAACGATAAAAGATAGGCGAAAACGGACGTCGGATGAAGAAGTTATGACTTTATAACGGAGTTTTCCTGTCCCAGCCTACTAAAAATAATATAAAAAAAATAAAGTCAAAATTAGTTGACGGAGTCTAAATGAAAGTTGTAGATCTTGTTTTTACCTACGTGTCGATATAAAGAACGTCGAAAACGGAGTTCGTATGCGAAAGTTATGAATTTATGAAGTTCGGGGCGCGAAACCCCAAAACTGTCAGATACTATGACGTGGCAAGTAGTGCCACGATGTGGCAAGTCTTATGAAACCTCCTGGAGTCCCCCAGACGCAACTTGCGATGACGCATGCAGTGACGACCAAGCCCACGACATGGAAAAAGGTGCCACGACGTGGCAAGGGCAAATTTTGACCTATAAATAGATTTGAAGGGCCAGCCGTTTAGGGTTGCTATTTTCTCTCCTCTCTCTCCCGTTTTACCTCGATTTATGTGCAAGAAATATCCCGAAGCCCCGGTGCCATCCCGAGTCCCGAACCCCGAAGATCCCGAGAAAAAAAGAGTTTCCGAGCCGAAGCTCTGCCCGCGAGGAGCCCGGTTTGTGTGAAGATCTTCCAGATCTACCGAAGAATACTACTTCTACAAGCCGTAGTGCTGTCCGATCATCTTCTGATCAAGTGAGTGTATAGTTACTTTCTTCTAACACATAAATATGAAGTATTTTCTTGAAATACATGCTATGTGTTTATGTACTGTTGTTTATTTGAGATAAGTGTGGAATGAATGTTTTATATGGTTTTTAAATGAGTTAAACTGTATATGTATTTTATATCTACTAATATGTTGGGTGGAACATGGGTAGATGAGATAGTTGGTATGTGATAAAATGATGAGGTAAATGATGAGGTATGTAAGATGATTAAAGAATAATATTGGTAGGTGCACCAATTAGAGAATGTCATAATACTAGCAGATGCGCTTAAGAATAATATTGGTAGATGCACCAAATGGAGAATATCATAATACTAGCAGATGTGCTTATGGGATAATCCTGGAAGATGCGCTTATAGAAAAATGTCGGCAGATGCGCCTAAAAGAGAATGTCATAAACCTGGCAGTCGCGCCTCATAGTGTATGCGTAATCCTGGCAGAGGCGCTTAAAGGATGATGTTGGTAGATGCGCCTTATGTAGCAATAGATTTTGTGCCAATTCCTTAGGTCAATCCTTAGGAATGAATGGATGACGAGTAGTTGAATTCTTAGGGTAAAATCCTAAGAAATAAAGAAGATAATTGGGATGGGTAATTGGGTTGATTGTTTGATGGTTGAATATAATAATTATATTATTGTGGGTCGAAAACCCTATATGCTCACCAGGCTCCCAAGCCTGACCCACTCAGTTTTCTTTGTATCACAAGTATCAATACGAAGACATATTTCACTGCGAGATTAAAAGATATGTAAATCATTAGTGTAAATAAATGTAAGTTTTGTTTATGCTTATGTGTCTGTATCGGAACATGACATCCCGAGATTTTGTTATATAATGAAAATACATTTCTTTAAAGGAATGCTTTGATAAATTCTTATCATATTTTGTTTTGGGAACAAATTCCGCAACTGTTTACTTTAAAAGATTACTCTGATTTTAAAAACAAAGCATAAACAAATCGGTTTTTTCTGGCCGTGAAATTGGGGATGTCACTTTAACTTTTTGACTTGATTGACTTTTGGTTAAATTGCTAGTCTTAGAGCGTGGACCAAGGTTTGAATTTGAGTATTTCAATAGGTAGTTTGGAGTACTAGTTTCCGAACTTTTCGAGCTGTGATTGCTTGAATACGAGTGTTAGGTGAGTGTTCTCACTATACTATAAAGGATACTAGTTGTCTTTGTGATATTTGTATGGAAGACCATGGGGGTAGCCGATGACAATTATATGTAAGACAAGGATTTGGCCATCGACATTGGAAAGGAAGACCATGGGGGTTGCCCATGACACTTGGACGTAAGACTATGGGGATAGCCCATGGTAATTCTTGGAAAGACCATGTGGGTAGCCCATACGGGTGTGCAAAAAAACCGTAAAACCGTAAAACCGAGCCGAACTAGCCGATTCGAAACTGAAAAAACCAAAACCGAAAAAAACCGAAACTAAAAAAAACCGAAATCGAAAATCCGGATATGAACGAGTCAGTTTTGGTTTAGATACTTAGGTATCCGCGGATAACTGAACCGAATCGCTTTATATATATATATATATATATATATATATATATATATATATATATATTAATTATTATTATTATTATTATTATTAATTTCCATTGAGCTGTTAGCCATATCCCAAACAAAAATCATGATTGACAATTCCAATTATACACTTCTACATTATGTTTACTTGTATTTTTATTTTTATATTTATTATACCAATTATATTGTACGTTATTCGAACTTTATTATGTTTTTATAACTTTTGGACTTACTAATTTTTAGAAAGGGATCGTTGGAATGGTTTTGTAATTTGATTATATTTTATTTTTTATATTTAGCGGGTACCCGTGAACTGAACCGTGGTTACCCGCCTTTATACGGTTTTGTATGGTTCGGTTCTTTTGCCAATTTGGTTCGGTTTCGGGTAGTGCACATGAGGTACCCGCCCCGTGGTGATGGTTTACAATTTTATTACTATCCGAACCAAACCGCCCCGTTAACACCCCTAGTAGCCCATGACACTTGAATGTAAGACCATGAAGGTAGCCCATGACATTTCAGGGAAAGACCATGGGGGTAGCCCATAACAAATATATATGGTATGTGGTATTTTAGGGAACTCACTAAGCTTTTCGCTTACGGTTTATGTTTAAAATGTTTTCAGGTACTTCTGGTTCTAAAGGGAAGGACCCGACTTGATCGCACTGCATCCTCTAAAGATTTATTATGCATTGATTGTTTTTTATTTTAGTATGATGTTTTGAGAATACTTTTACTCTGAGTGTATTTGAAACAAATAAATGAATGATTTTGATTATTTAAAATGAAATTTTTACTCAATATTTTTGGGACGTTACAACATATCATAATCCTAATTTGGAAGTCGAGAAGGCATACTTTTTAGGTCCATGTGCTACATACCTTTAACACTTACATGATCATTTGGAGAGATATGCTACCTGCTTGATTGTTGCTACCTCTTCCGTTGGATCTTTTCTTAGCAATTGCTTTCTCTTCTTCTGCTACCGGACCCTCTTCCCCTCTTCCGCTGCTAGATTGATTCCCACCAACAACATATTTATTTACGACATTATATTGAACATGTCCACTGGATACAAATGTTCATGTGTTGCCACTTTCTTAATAATCTTCTTTAAATGCTTCACATCACCCCATCAGATATATGTATAACATACTTCAATGTAGGGCACTGAAAATAGTTATGTCTTCTAAATTTGGTATCTCTTTGACCAATTCGTATAAATCTAGGAAATTTATATCTACAGAAACTTCTGTTTGTATAAATTTGGGAATTTTTTATCGACGAAAACTTCAACACCAAAGTTTCTAACAAATGATCTAACGTATATCAACTCCTCATTTTTTAACTGTTATGAACATCAACACAAACAACAATAAATAATCACCTGAAATGTTTAAAATCATGTTATCTCGACAAGAGCAGAAAGGATAAGGTGGAAAATTTTGATAGGGAAATATTGAGGAAAAAATGTAGTGAAAATTTTGTTAAAAAAATCAGACAATTGGTTATGATAATTTTTTACAAAACAATCTCTTATAAGATAACATCTTCTAAAACGTTCGGATTTTCACAATACATTGTCGCAGTACTATATCTGTTTTTTCGTAGTCAACATGAAAAGATAATATATGATTTTTCAAAAAAATCCCACAAATGTCGTAATTTTTCACTCAAGCCAGCAAACCGGCGTTGTTAATTTTTTTTAAGAAACAAAGAAAAAAAAAGAAAAAAAAAAACAGATGATTAAAATGTTCACAAATGGTTATGTGCGAAAACAGTGACTATTTGACTAATTTTCCATTTTTGTAGTTATTTATGATAAATAATTTGAAAAAAAAAACTTTCAGTTTAAGCTAAACATAAAAAGTGAAAACTAAAAGTTTTTTCGTTTTTAATTTTGTAATTTGCTTGTAGGCTTTATTGTTTTCTCATCTTAAGAGAATCAGGTATGTAGATGGTAGTTACTACATGAGTTGCAAACTAAAATGGAATTGGATATTTAAGGGCTGTTTGTTTTTTTGTGAAGATCTGCACGACCATTTTTGTCTACGCCGCGTAGATAACGCGCATGCATATGTCCTCTGTAACGCCTCGATTCTCAGGTATTGATTAAATAAAAGGTTCTTTGGTTTTAGGTCCTACTCGACGAGTTTGTTGCCCTACTCGTCGAGTAGCGACGGGGTGGGATCGCATGTTTAGTGACCTACTCGCCGAGTCCAAGAAGGGACTCGACGAGTAGGAGTTGGCAGATGAAACCCTAAATCCCGGGGTCTTGCACCCTATTTAAAGGAGCCTCAGCCTCCTTTGGTCTCTTGGCAGTTCTGAAGAGTTCCTAAGAAACCCTAATTCGTGTGGTGCCTTTTGTGTGTGTATAGAGCTTGGAAAGAAGGCTCTTAGAAGAAGAAAGGCAAGGGAAATTGGAGCAAGGGAGTGTGGGAATCAGATCATACCTCAGTTAGCATCTCCTTGAGGTATCAAATCGTCACCTTTACCTTATTTCCCTTTTGGATCTCTTATGATTGAGTTTTGGGGGTTTTATGGATCTTGAGTTGATAAGATGGGCTATGGGCTAGATCTGAAGTTGTAACTTCAGATCTAGACCCTTCTCAAGTTCTAGAATCATAGAGTTCTATTTTGGTCGTGGATGAGGCCCTTCTTGTGCATGAAACCCCATTAAGAGCCTAGATTTGGCATTAAGAGCCATTTTAGTCATGCATGCGCGTACAGTTTGTAACTTTACGTGAAAAACATGCTCTAGAAGCTTGGATCTGTAATTTGGAGCCATTGCATGGCTTAAATGAGTCTGTATGGCTTAAGGACTGAAGGGACTCGGCGAGTCGCATGGTCGACTTGGCGAGTCATATGAAGATAAGCCGTGAACTCGACGAGTTGGATGAATAACTCGGCGAGTCCGATGAAGATCGCCTTAGACTCGACGAGTTGTATGAACAACTCGGCAAGTCGGATGAGTTTTCCCCAAGTTATGAATGCATGTGTATCCGCCGTGCTGCAAGTAGGAAACTCAGCGGGTGGCCTTAAGGTTTCGATCGAAAATCGTAGGCACTCGACAAGTAACCTAGACCGGTGACTCGGCGAGTGGGAAAGAACTTCAAGGAACTCGGCGAGTAGCTGAGGGTACTCGGCGAGTTAAGGTCAACATGGACTGTTGACCTTGACTGAGGACTTTGAATTTGACCAGGGGTTGTCTAGTTGGCTTATGGAGTACCTTGAGGTTGAGGACTTATGAGTATATTCGTGCTACGGTAATAGGTGGTGGAGTCTTTGGCGAGTGATTCGAGAATTAGGATTCATTTACCGAGTCGGCATTTGTGAGGTGAGTTATCCTTACTATATCAAAAGGGTCTAAGGCACCAAGGTCGGCCCTTTAGTTGTTATCGTTATGATATATATATATATATATATATATATATATATATATATATATATATATATATATATATATATATGGTTATGATCTGATAGATTAGAATCATGATAGACAGTATGTTATGCTTCTATGATCCTTAGGGATCGGGCTGTTAGTGGCCTGCTAGGTCTGTATTCTAGTCATGAGAGATTGCTATGATTGATGATTAGTGAGTTAGCTATGTTTGATGCCTATATATGCCAGTATATGTTAGTTTTGCGCACATGATTGTTTGCTCGTTGATTTGGGTTGAGGCGGTCCTGCTTTGTGCTGAAGGCCAACATACCTTATGAGCGGTCCGGGAGGACTGTTTGCCCACGTGGCAGTCCAGTCATGTCGAAGGCTCGGTGTAGACTCAGCAGACTGTAGGCCCTGTAGGGCGGTCCAGTTAGGCCAATGGCCTAGTATGCATGTTGTTGATGTATGGTTACAAATTTGGTATTTCAGTGTGGTATTGGTCTTTTGGGGGTAGCTCACTAAGCCCTCGGGCTTATAGTTTGCAGTTTATTGTTTCAGGTACTTCAAGAGGAGATCATGGCAAGGCAAAGGTGTGACCGTACCGCTCCTTATCCTTATGATCTTATTTTGGGACACTCTGATGGATATTGATAGAAAATATTTTGTACACAGTTACTCGTTGGATTTTAAATTATGATTGAAAAGTTTTAAATTTTGGCGTAAAATTTATGGGTGTTACACCCTCGCAGAGTGTTTGTTTTTTGGAAGTGTGCAGATCAAAAAACGTCTGCGCAAAGACTTCCTGACGCAGACATGGACCACTATCTTCAAAGGTCTTCAGACCCCATTTTAACCTAAACAAAAAAACATAGGCCATCAATTTTTTTTTTTTTTTTTGCTGAAAATGCATTTTTAATGTTTATGACATGAAATTAAGTTTGAAAAATCAATTTATTTTAACAGCTGCAGATGTTAAAAACAATCAATCTTCTTATTTCAGACTGCAGACATTTGGTCCACCTCTTCTGCTGCAGATGTTTGCAGATGTGGTCCGCAGACTACAGACATTTTTGCTTAAAAAAACAAACAACACCTTACTCTATTTCCACCAAAGAGTTTTTTGCCTAGCAGTATTAAGGTGTTGAAAAGATATTTCTCCTCCAAAAGTAGAAGGTTTAAGTCCCATCATGGATAAAAGAAGTAGGATTTAGCGGGTGCATGGTAGATTTTCCAAAAAAAAAACAAAAAAAAAAAATGAAGCCATTCCGATTGAATTGGGTATTTACTCCATTTCATGCGGGTTACTATATTTCAAACAATCAATTGAAAATTGAAGTTTCTATCTACACAAATTTGCAATTTTAATTTTGTAAACTTAGGTTTGTAATTTTAAACTCATGTTTCCATTAGAATTTGTGTAAACTTATATGTGCAATTTTAAAATCTAGAGTTTCTATATTCGTAAAAATTGTCTTTGTAAAGGAGAAAAATCCCAGATTATAAGATGTATCGACCAGCTTAAGGATTGAAAGAATTTATACTTTGAACCGACCTGACTTGTATTATATATACGTATGCATCCAATGATCCAAGTATACGTGCATGAAGTCATGAGAAATAGCATGTTAAACAATTATTTTCCATTGCTTAATTAACTATAATAAAAGTGTTATGTTATATACATTGCTTCGAAAAAGCCTATAGATACAATAAGGTCTAAAAATTAATTACAACAATGGACATTTATTTTTCAAATAAAACTTTACACTTCACAAGTTTTGCTACTTCAGTCGTGACAAAAAGTTATCTTCTTATTTTTAAAATTTCAGTATAGCTTCATGAACAAATTACTTTTTAGTAGTATGTTCGTCGAGCCAAGTGATAATATCAGTAAGAACCCGAGTAATGATCTCATCAGGTTCCCCATCCATTAATGAATGCCATGCATCATCATATAAGTTATATTTCTTGTCTGGACTCTTTGCTTTTTCATGCAAAGCTTTACTCACAGACGGATCTGTCACCATATCAGCTTTTCCATGCAATATCAATAATGGCAACGAAACCTGTAGCAATAACATGACTTAATGGGTAATGATGTCTGCATGAATATGGATAAAACTTTGTATACATAAGATATGTTTCTTTTCTAGACTAATATCATTACATTCAAAAAACTAAATTTTACAATATTCTATCAATTTTAATGTGAGAGGAGTTGGTAGGAAAAAAAGGAATAAGGGAAAATAGGTAAAGGGTTAGTGTCTTAATAGCATTAAGCCAAGTTGTGTTTTTGCTTAACCCATTAAATCATTATGTCCGGATTAAATAAAAAAGACACAGTCCCCAAGACTTATGTGTAAACTCTTCCACTTATATAAAGTCCTCATTGTTTAACGAGTTGTTAGGGTAATTAGTTATATAAAAAAAACATACGTTTTCAAGTTGACTTTCAATCTCTTGTGTTGTCTTTAAAAGTTCCATAGCTGTTCCCAAACGTGGTTTATCCTTGTAACCGATAACATTATAGTTTGGCTACATACAATAAAACCGTAAAAAAGTTAAAATAGTTTTCGATACAATATAAAACCACAAAAATTAAACAAACCAGATGCTTCTTTTTAGGGTCTCTGAATGCCATATCACCGAGATCCTTTTGTGGAACAAGCTTCATCTTTGGCATAACCTTCGCCATACCTATGAGAAATTTTGTTACTGCCCATGGTGGGACCACATCGTCTGCAATCTACAATACATTTAATTCATTATCTTATAATAATATGTTGTAATTTGGATACGAAGGCAAGGGTAAAATAGTACTTTGCACATTGGAGCAACAAGGACTGCACCCGTCCAGAACGTTGGTTGTTTAAGGTGCACCTTTAGAGCCACGGCTCCACCCATTGATTGCCCGAGCAAGAATCTTGGAAGATCACGTATTTCGGGATTTTCTATAACCCCATAAATTATATAGTATGAATTTTAATTAAGTAAATCTTAGTACCTATATATACCAATGACTTCTGACACATGACAAGAAAGAACACAACAGGTTGTCGACTTCTGCATGCATTCAACATGCATGCATTGACACAAGGACTAGAATAAGATAAACTTTAACTTTTTGTTCTACCAAAATTAGTTGGAAGGGTGGGACCATGGGACACGGACTCACACTGGATCTTGTATTTGTGGAAAAGACGAAAATGTCATTTTCATACTTATTATCAGATAGTTCTAGAAAGTTTGTCTAGTTATATCCAGTCTAGTACAGACTAGTCCAATCATGTCATATCCTGTCTTGTCTTGTTCTGTCATGTGTAACATGTGAGTTTTAAGATTTAATCCGAAATTCATACCTAAGACTTTTGAATAATGTTCTACAACATCATCTACTAGAGCATCAAAGCTTGGAATATAGCAATGAAGACCTTCCGAAAGGCCAAGTCCCGGTAAGTCCATGGCAAAAACCGCATATCCACATGAAGCAAACTTTCGAGCAATTCCTATAAGCATCAAAATATTTGATGTCTTCAAGAAAACCGATTTCTTCTACTAGTTGTTAACTTGTAATGAACACATACCTTCAAAGAAAAATGTGCAAGTGTCTCCATAACCATGGCAATAGCAAATTACAGCTTTGGGAGGTTGTGCCCCCGGAAACCAACTTTTTGAGAAAATTTCTATCCCTTTAGAGTTCGTCTCATATGACTAGAAAAAACAGGGGAAATATAACTCTTCAAAAGTAATTGAAGGCATAGCACTAGCATTAACATAAAGTTTAATAATATTACCTCCTTTGTCTTCAATCCTTCGTATTTTGTCTGAAAAATATTTGAAAGTAAGAAGTAAGTGTCATTCCAAGTGTATCCGGCTCTCATACATGCAACAAAATACAATTACATGAACCATGGATCCTAAAAATGGGATGCATATCAAGAAAGGCTGAAAGGATGAAATTCCTAGAGAAAAATTCGAACTTTTTGTGAATATGGTAGACCATTTAAGCTATTTTGTTTAGTAAAAAATATTAATTGATAAAATAAGGTCAAATTTGGAAACATTAGTCGAATTTGGGATTACAATCTCCTCAAAATTGAGGCAATTGAGGCACAATTTTGAATCTAAAGTTTCTGGCATCCATTGTTGGTGTAATAAAGGCATGGAAATTAAGAAGATTGGGGCTTTATGTACTTGTTGCCACCCCACATGAGTTTTCTATTGTTTAATTAAATCCATCAATAAAATGCATTCAATAACATCTCACCCACAATACCTGTGACATCCATTAATCAATCGATATATGCATTCGACAACATCTCAATTCACTTAAAATCATCATATTCTGAAATAAAAATCGAAACTTTGATGAAAATAATTACGTTGAACAAGATATGATCGATGTTAAGCTGAATATCCTTGAAGGCCTCACGTGCAGTGCGCCTCTCTTGCACGCAATCCATATTGGCATTGAGAATTTCCTGTAATTCAGGTGTTAATTCTACGCCCTTCAACATATTAGCAGCTGGAATAAGGAATTCTTCTTCCTCCTTATCGTTGGTGAGGGAAGTAAGACCCTAACCCTAAAATCTAACGTAAAACGAAGAATTCAAAAGAAGAATTGGAGTTGGTAGGGGTAAAGAGATATGATGATGATTGATGGGGTTCGTTGTTATGATTTCCGTGAATCAAGTGAAACCCCCTGGTAAACTTTCCAATTCTCAATGTCAGATGTTGATTAAAGTTACCCAACCTGGCAATCTAAAGTCATAAAAAACAGAAACGCAATCTCATTATCTTGATGACTGATTCAAAATCGCCGAGCTACATTAGGAATTTCGAAATTTTTAGAGGTAATTAAAAACGGTTGCAATTTTGTGATTCGACTATTAAACCGACTATTTGCTTCGTTAACCATAATTTTCAATTAAAAAATGAATTAGGCAAAACTATATAAACTAACTCTTACAAATGAGTAATTTATTAAAAATAATAATTTTTTTTATGAAATTTATAAAATGACTACTTACTCCAAAATCCTTATAAATGAGTAATTTATTAAAAATAACAAACATTTTATGAGATTTATATAATGACCATTTATTTCAGAATATGGTATTCTGGAACACTTATGACCATTCCAGAGTTGATGGTGGTTGGTAAGTATCAGGTCTGAAATCTGACACAAACGTTTCGGACTAAAAAAACGTATTCTGGAACATACGGATATCCCGGAGTGGTAAAATTGGCTATTTGTGTGTTATTTGTTCTTCTTCAATGGGCATATACCTTTGTTATTGTGAGATTTGTTTCGGACTGTTGAAATTAGCTTTTGGATACTAAAAAAACGAGTTTGTATAAGGATTTTATTAATGCTAGTATCTAGTGGATGACAATGACAACGTATTGATGGATCTATGCAATATATTGTTCGCGACTACACATGTTTTGGTGTAGATATAAGTAGTGATATCAACTTTGATGGGTTAATGACGTTAGTTGATCACATGTAACATCCCAATGATGAGGTATTATCAATTTTAACCCTATGTATGAAGAAATATTGCATTTTGGCCCTTATGCTTGAGAAAGATTGCAAAATGGCCCATATTGGCGTTTTTGTAATTTGTGGGGCAGACTCATGTACGCTCGACGTACTCTTAGCGTACGCATAGCGTACGTGGGTGAGCCACAAACCCTATTTTTTAGGGTTTAGACCCTATATAAACATCATTAACCTTCAAGTACTCACCCCCTCACCAACCTCCAACCCTCATTTCGTCCCTTTTGCAAACCCTAGCCCCATTGTTGCATCTTGAAGCTAAAGAGTGTGTTTTTATGCATTTCAAAGGAAGAAGAAGGTGGTGGTGAAGCTTGGAAGCTAGAAGTAAGCTTAAATCTGGAAGTTTTGCATCATCCTCAATCTGCAGAAGGTATAAAGTTCATACCTTGGTGTAACATCAATAAAAATCAAGCCAATTTAAAACTTTTTTTTTTAAAGAATTCAAAAACCAATAGTTATTACAAATTGTTTTCAAAACAGTTTCATGTCAGAGTATCCCAGAAACCAAAATCATAAAATGTGAGGAGGTGCACGATCACACCGTCGCCTTCCCGCGATAATCTAAAGTACCTATAAAAAAATCAACAACTATAAGCCCGAAGCTTAGTGAGTTCCCCCAAAATACCAACGCCATACAATCAAAACAATATCATAACAAACAACATGCATATATAGAGTCTACAATACGATTGATCCGCCCTCACCGGGCCTTCAGTCTACCTGGTCCACTCTCAGAGTCTTTAATATGAATGGACCGCACTCACCAGGCCTCCAGTCTATCTGGCCGACACTCAGAACCTTCAGCATGTCTGGTCCGCCCTTACGAGCCTTCAACTTGTTTGGACCATTCTCCGGGCTTTCAGTTTGACTAGTACGCCCTGACGGGTCTGCAGTCTATCTGGGCCGCCCTAGGTATGTCGGCTTACAGCACAAAATAGAACCGCCCCAACCCACCCCCAATCACACAATCAACACATAAATATCATACGCTAGATAGCATGTACATATAGTCATACAAATTTAACATATCACTAATCATAACATCATCCTATATATCAGGATATCGATCTAACAGATCACTAACATAACATCATCCTATAACCAGGATATGGATCTAACAGATCAATAACATAGCATCATCCTATTACTAGGATATAGATCTAACAGATCACTAACATAACATCATCATATAACAGGATACAATCCAAATAGGGCTGACCTTGGTGCCTTAGACCCTGTTGATATAGTGACAAGAACTCACCTCACAAGTAGTGCTGAACTGGACTGAAAGTCTTCAACCACTGTCTCACCGAAAATCCTGAACTATCTAAAATAACGAACACTAAGTCAACAATTAGGATATCAATCTTGACCAAGGGTCCCACATAGGGTAATAGTCCATTTTGCCTTTTCTCTAATTTAGGCCAAGGCCCAATACCAAATCCATGATCCAAAAGTCCACACATATAAGGCCCATCATTGGCCCAATTTTCCCAATTGGGCCAAACTCTATATTAGGCCTCACCCTAAGGTCCATTTCCATATTAGGCCCAAAATACATTTATTCAGAATGTCCAACAAAGGCCCAAACCATAATGACCCAAAGGTGGCCCAATCCGAAACCCAAATCGCAAAACCCAATAGAGGGTGTATGCTGGGCGTACTCCACCTTGCTTTGACCACCATCGAGGTGGTTGAATCAGTACGCTGGGCGTACAAAACTTACGCGGGGTGTACGCGACTTTTACCAAAATTCTAATAAGTGCTTAATGACTTAAGCACTTAAGCCCAAACTCCATATCCATTGACTAAATGAACCCCATAACCATAAAGTCTCAAACTTTAAGACTTAGGACGTCCAAAAAGCCCTTAATACATGGTCTTAATCCATTAAGACCTTCCTACTACTTGTATGGGAAACTTTTAGCCATTGGGACATCATGTTTATCATTTAGAACCCTTCCTAGGGTCTGAAAGGACAACTTATTACGTCCAAAATGCATCATTCACAAACTTGGGAATTTTAGGACAAAGAAGGTGTTATAAAGCTAATAAGGCAAGATCTACATCATACAAGCATAACGGTTGGAGCTTTTTACCTCCTGGAGCTTCTAGAGCACAAAGTAACCTTAGATCTACAAGCTTGCCTCACTTTTCCCACTCCTTGATGCATTACCTTCTTCTTCAACTACTCAAAGCACACACTTTTAGCTCACACACTTAAGAGAGGGGTTAGGGTTTGGGGAAAATGGCTCAAAGCTATGAAGGCTGAAATGATAGAGGGCTGTGAGCTCATATGGATGTTTATATAACACCCAAACCCTAAATAATAGGGTTTCCATCTGTTGTGAGTACGCCCAAAGTACTTGGGCACGCCTAGTATGCTCAGCGTACCTTATGTACGCTTAGCGTACTCTTGTAGATCCCAAAATTGCAATTTTAGCCCTTAGGCTTCTCATGGCTTCACTCTCCCATCCTTAGGGACTACAAATGACAAAATAATAATAAAAGAAAGGATTCGGAAATACCTGCAAATCACGGGATGTTACACTTGGTGATTAACTTGATAGATACTGTAGTATGGTGATATTATGATCTTTTGTCCCCAAAATATGACCTTCTTGTGCATATTGTTGGACGTTTTCCTATGTTTAGAGTGATAAAAATAGGATCTTGACTCTTGGTTCTTCCCCATGCATTAGTATGATTGTCTTAATGGTTTAAGATGTTGGGAGTTTTTAGTGTTAAGCACTTAATGTCCATGCAAGACCATAAAGTTGGAAACTTTATGGTCAAGGATGATGTTTGGGACATGGATATGCAATTTGGACGTAAAGGCTCAAATATTAAGCACTTAATGAGTTGGGAAAACACTCTGCTACGTACGCTGGGCGTACCGCGTGGTACACTGCGCGTACACGGTCAACGCCCTGTATTTTGGTCAACAAGTGAGTACGCTCCATGTACATCCGAAGTACTCCCCACATACGAGGGCAGAGTTGACTCGACTGAGTTGGCTCGACTGGGTTGACTCGATAGGTTTGACTTGGCTGATTTCGTTGATTTGACCAATTTTGACCAAGGGTATTTTGGGAAATTGTTATTAATTTTAGTTGGGAAATATTTTGGATAATAGGTGTTGAGTAGAGCCTGGTTTCAGAGAAAAGATTCATTCAGCTTTCATTCAAACTGTCAGGTGAGTTTTCCTCATTATACATGTGGGTTGATGGCACCAATGATGACCCACTAGATTATTTATCTTGGTTAGGATAGTGCTATGCTAGTATATGGATGATTAGTAGATTAGTATGATTATCTATTTTTTGCTGGTTTTGTGTTTATGTTGTCTGTTACATATGTCGACATATTGTGGTTGGGTTGAGGCGGTCATGCTTTGTTCTGTAAGCCAAGACACCCAAGGATGTCCAGATAGGATGTAGCCACTGTAAGGTGGTACAGTCAGGCCGGCGACCCGTAGAGCGGTCTAGATAGGCTGTAGGCCATACGAGGCGGTCCATTCATACTGAAGGCTCATAGAGTGGTCTAGATAGGCTATAGGACTTGCGAGGCGGTCCAATCAGGCTGGCTGTTCATATTTGTATGCTTGTTTGTTATGTGGTGTGTTGGTACTTTGGGGGAAGTCACTAAGCTTTGACTTACTGTTTTAGTTTATTGTTTCAGGCACTTCAGAGGATCGTAGGAAAGCAAATGCCTGATTGTGCACATCTTCCTATTTTCATGTGATTGGTTTTCCTGGGACACTATGATATGATATTACTTTTGAAAAAATGAATATTTTTGTAAATAATGATGGTTCATGGTTGATTTTAATTTTCTTTAAATTTCCTGATTTTTGGAGTGTTACATCACAAGTCCAGGTTACACACTAATCAAGCACGTCTATCTTTTCAATGTCATGGATCAAATATAGTTATGCAGATTCTTGACGATACTAATGTTAAATATTTTCTTAGTTTTGTTAGTAGTATGCCTCCTAATACGGTATAACTGTTTGTTGTTAATAATGTTATGGAAATTGGTATTCAACGATTTCCTGGAGAAAATTGTTCTGATGGCAATGAGTATTCCGATGGTGGAAGTAACCAAATTTGTAATTTATTTCCTATGATATTGAATCATGTTTCTTTCTTAAGATGAACCTGTAAAAGGGTATGATTTTAAGTATAAAGGTAAGACTATAGTTGATACTGCTCCATCAGTTGATGTTGATGAATCTGCAAATGATGAGGCAAAATTAATGTTGTTAGTCAATGATGGAAAAATAGTTCTACGTGAAGATCTAATTGAACGTTTTCAGAGTTTCATGGACTTTGTTGAGGAGGAGAATGAATCTAAAGAGGGAGAAACTAAGCCCCTAAAAGACCAAAAATCCCAAGAGAAAAAGTATCCTTATTATTTTTCTGATTATGAAGAAACACAACCCACTCATTGGGGGATACCTAAACCTTTACCATTTCCTGAATTAGCACAACAAAAAAGGTAAGGTGTTATTTCCTGCAACTATTCTTCTTATGTGAAGCTTTATTAAGTCTAAAGCATAGAAGAACTTGAGCCTAAATTAGGATTCAAATGTGTTGCTGAGAGCTTTTAAATTAGGGTGAGAAAATCTACAAAAGACAGGTATGAAGCCTTTTGGTTTTCCAAGAATTGTAAATGGCGGTTACATGCTACAAAAGATAAAGATACTTATTCGTTTCAAGTGGCCAAACTATTAGATAGCCACACTTAATCAAACACACATCTACTTCCCCATCATTTCCAATCTAATAAAAAAGTATTGGGTCACTTTTTGAATGACATATTAGCTGATAGTACATACAATATGCTACGGGGAAAACAGATCCAAATAACTTGAAATGACTATCTTAGTGTACATATTTCATATTGGCAAGCATGGACTGCTAATATGTATGCTCTAAATCTATTGAGAGAGACCCATGAAGAAAGCTTTTAAAGACTTGATTTATATTGTTATAATTTGGAGAGAAAGAATCTAGCGATCGTTACACATATAAATATGCGTTACAACAAAAGTTTTGAATACTTTTTCATGGCTGTCAGTTGTACAGTAATAATTCTTATATAAGGAGTAAATTTGAGATCTTGTTATATGTGTATTCAATTTAATGACTAATCTATTAAAATTTTGTGTAGGTTCAAGCATTTCAAACATATTTACATCCTATTATTATCATTAATGGGCACATCTTAAAGGTAAATACTTGGTCATGATGTTTCTAGCACTAGGCATGAACGGTAATAACCACATCCTCCCAATAACATTTGGTGTTGGAAAAACAGAAAGTGGGGAATGATAGATATGGTTTTTATCAAGAATCAAAGAATGTATTGGGGACATGATCTCTTTGGCTATAATATCTGATAGAGCCAATTCCATTGATATTGCCATTCAAGCCGTGTTCCCGGATGCATATCATGGACTCTATTGTCGCCATTTGTTGATGAATATGCGAACAAAGACCGGGAAACAAGACAAAATTAGAAATTTGTTTTGGGAGGCTACAAAAGCTTACTAAGAGTCTAATTTCAAATAAAGTTTGGCTAGGCTACGACACATACTATAGATAACTTTCATACATGGATAGACATAATTAGTAACCAGAAATAGGCAACATCGTGTTTCCATGTGGTTCATTATAACTTACTGACATCAAATAGCACCTAGTTCATCAACGCATTGTCAAAAGACTCATGGAAACTACCAATAACAATGTTGATTGACTTCTTTCGAGCAATAATGTAACACTGTGGTATTAGTGGCGTAATGCTGGAGGTAATTATATAAATTATAGAAAATTTAAATTATTTTATCATAATTTAATCAACATGAAAATATGTTTGTATTTTTTATAGGTAAAAGTGAAAAACATGTTACTGAGTATCTTGAGAAGGTTATCAAAAGGAGAATCAACATATCCTCCGGTTTTCGGGTATACCAATGTAACGCCATGATTTTTCACGTCATTTTTTTATTTAAAACATCATTTAACAGATTATAGTAACAGAAGTCTTAGTTTATTATTTAGAAAATATCACCAACATTACTTATTCAAAACTTTAAAAAGCAACCCATTAAAATTCAAAGTTTGCAAAACTGATACCAAAACATATACCAAAAACCAAGTATAAAAGAAACATCATCGACAAGTCTCAAATTGGTATCATCACTAATGAGATACTAAAAGTACTACCCTAAAAGAGCCCCAACCTCACCAGACCAACAAATCAAGCTACATGTTCCAATGTAAGGCTAAAAAACAATAGGCAAAGAAACAAGTGTCAGCATGAGCATAGAGATTCAGTCTCAAGCACATAGGTATGTAAATAAACATACTTCATACATTATGTTTAGTCATGTAATAAATTCATACCAATCAACATACATCACTTATTATTTTTAATATATAAAGCATATATTAATCTGGACATTCTTCTCATCGTAGTAATTATTATTTATTTTCTTTACAATAATTACTTTTAATGTCCCTCACTAACTAGGGTCTAAACCATCGCTAACTCCCCAAAGAAAGACCACATTCGCTACTAACCTGACCTGGCAATCTGTGCACCAAATGGGGCATGACTCCTACTCGTAACTCTGTCCCTGGTTCTCCGTGTTCACTACTCCAACTTTGCATGTATGAGTATGATGCATTGTCGTTTAAGGGTGGTACAATGAAACTTCCAAACACATACCCCCACCTAAATGTGATGCTTGATTTGACGTCTTTGAGTAGCCAAAATCACTCCAGTTCCCGTACACCAACGCGCACAGGAACCATGTTTCGAAATGGTTATCTAGAAAACCACTCGACATTGACTTGGCGTAAGCTCTTTTCCTCCAATGATATCCTTCCACCACGACATCCAATAAGGCAAGCACCTAAGTAGGTTTGTACCCTTTTACCTCCACTATATGTATTCCCCTTTATTTTAATTAATTCACTTGCATGGGTTATACACACACCTCACCATTAGCATTATGTAATCATGCTTGCCTTTTAATTATTATTTCAAGGCATATTACGTGACATGTTATACTACAAACTTATGTACTCAAAATTTCCACATAACATCATATTTACGCGTGTAAAAATACACCTTTTAACAACAAACTTTCTAGCATGCATTTCCTAGTTCCACACAAACATGTCAAAACAGAAACATAGCATGCATAACATCATATTTTAACATCAAAAATAATCCTCACCACTAACATGATCCTAACACTATTTTTTATGCACAAAATGACCATTTTAAGGATTCTAGCATACAAAGGCTTTCTTAAATCATTTTTTCTGTATTACTTCGCAAAATCAGATTCTATACGTAACATAATCTCAGGTTATAACACTCCATACAATCAATTAGATCATACATATGTACTAGAGCATGAAATTTCCCATACATGTACTTGTAGAACCACAAGAAATGACTCGTATCTAGTCCAAAACAAATGAGTTAGGAACAGAGGAAGTTGACCTAATATCAATCAAACAGTACCCTACAACAGAACATGAAGACCTAGATTCAAAAACACATCAAACAAAAAAATCGTTTAACATCTGTTCGTGAGGTGCATTGCACCTTATGAAGGGCGCACATCGTCCTTTAAAGCGGACAACTTTCATAAAATGTGACTTTTGACATTCTAGCTTCGATTCTAACCCACTTTTGGGTGATTTCGACCAAGAGGAAGTGTATGATGATATATGAATCAGTTGGGAGATTGGTGATGTCTCAAATGATAATAAACATCATAAATCATCACCAAAAACACATACACAAGTCATGGCTTGCACCCACATGACTTCTAATGGTTTATACAAGAAGATAAATGATAATAAAATGATCATACCTTTTGGAAAATCCAAAAATGAATCCACCAAGATTTCTAGAAAGAGAAAGACTTCAAGAGCACCACCAAAAATCCATCACAAACACAACAAATCTTCATTTCTACCTCACTTGCTTCACATACACACTCCAAGGAAGGAAAACAATCCAAGAACTCACTTCAAGTAGGATGGAGGTTGCAAAATTGGATTTAATTCCGGATTTTAGGGTTAGGGCTACTTAAATACTTGATAAATTTCAATTTAGGCCCCTAATGTGTGAGAAAATGACTCCATGACACTTGTATATGATCAAGTATCATTTTGTTGCACTTTAACCCCTAACATGTAAACATAATGGAAAACTAACCTCGATAACGGGATGGGAAAATTCGAGTCTTTACAACCAGATTAATCAAAGCAGATATGAAGTGACCGACCAAATGCAAAATGATATATTCAACTTGGAATCTCAAGCTTGTACATGTGGGAATTGAAAATTGTTTGGTATACCTTATTCTCATGCTATGTCAGTATTAAAAGAACATATATATTAACACTACAATATATGGGCATCACCATACTTCATAATGGAAACATATCGAACACCATATATAAAGGTTGTGTTTCATGAGCCACTTCCAATTGAATATGAACAATTGGATGAATTCATGGTTAATGGAAAAATGACAAGTCGGACGACCATGAAACCATAATCTTATCCCATACCAAGGTGAAGGTTCAATTTAGAAAAAATGCAGTTGTTGCCAAAGGATCGGTCACACAAGCAAAAACTATGACGCTCAGTTTTTCGTGGATCATCAAAAACTAAATCTTCAAGTATGAGAAAGTCAAGTGTTAAAAGTAATGGTAAGTCCAAGAGTAGATCTAATGTCAAAACAAGTTAAAAGAACTAGTCAAGAGTATGATAATGTTGATCTAAATTACCCGTAGTCATATTTGTACCAAAGTAGAAAATTCTAAAAATTAAATAAAATATTATTGTTTGGTCAGATAAACATGTTTTTGCTACATCATCATAAGGAAAATTTTAAAACATACAAAAACACCACAACTTAAATGTCAGTGAAATCTAAAGTCTCAATCCATGGCCAACTCTCAGACCACCACAAAGAAGCACACTCCTGCGGAGTAGGCTACAACACCTCATTGGGGCGAAAGCTGCATAAAACAATATATAAAGGTTAATGGTATCTTATTCTCTCATAGCCAATTATAGATTATAAGGTAAAATAAGATACATATATTTATAACATCAAGAATACATGTACAATCATCAACTATTAAACACCTTATCCTAGGGTATGCAACTGCCTGAGGTCTTGAACAGGTTATGATGCCCCCACAGTCAGCACGAGAGGTCTTGAACATGGGCCACACAATTAATAAATATAATGATAAAATACAATACACAACTATATATACGGATAACGTGCCCCTACAGTCAGAACGGGAGGTCTTAAACGGGCATTTAGACTGGATTTGAAGTCAAGGAACAACGTGGAAGGTAGCCCTTTTGTGAATATGTCAGCATACTGAGACGAAGAGGGGACATGAAGAACTCACATCTGACCCATAGCGACTTTGTGTCGCACAAAATAAGTATCGATCTCTATAAACTAAATCACATTGGTGGACAAGTAAGCATCACTAGTGTTATCACAATACACAAGCATAGTGGAAAGCGGTGGATAGAGAAGCTCACGTAATAGATTGCGTAACCAGGAGGTCTCAGCAACTGTATTGGCGACGTCCCGATATTTAGCCTCAAAACTAGGCCTATATATCGTACCTTGTCGTTTTGAGGAACATGATAGAAGATTCGGACGAAAAAAATACACAATAACCACAGGTGGAACAACGGGTCGAGGGGCAACTAGCCCAATCAACACCGAAGTAGGCTATCAGACCCCGATAGGGGGACGCAAATAACTGTAGGCCATGATCAAGAGTACCATGAAGATATTACAAGATTTGCTTGAGAGCAGTGAACTTGGGATCTCTAGGATCATTCATGTAAAGGCAAACTTGTTGGACAACATATGTGCTATCGGGTCTCGTGAAAGTGAGACATTGAAGGTCCCTCGTAAGAATTCGGGCCACAAACAGGTGGACAATTGCCATTAAATTTGGCAGATGTATTGGCAGAAGTGCGAGCTAGTTTGAAATTTACCATTTTAGCTCGGTCTAATATCTCTATAGCATACTTCAGTTGAGATAAAAACATGTCATGACTATATCTAGTAACTACAATGCCATGAAAATAGTTCAGAGTGCCTAATTAAGTCACAAAAAGCTCTGAACGAAGAATGGTGATGACCTGTTGAAGAAGTGTTGAAGAAGACTGGTAAAGGAAGTTTTCAGAACAATACCATCCACATAAAGTAATAGATATGCAATCTGATCACCCTATCCATAAATGAATAGAGATGAATCAGGCTTACTGTTGGTGAACCCAAAACCTGTAATAAACTAAGCACACCAATGATACCAGGCTCTAGGAGCCTGTTTGATTCCATATAAGGACTTCTGAAGTAAGCAAACATGATTTGGAAATTTCTAGTCACAAAATCCTGGTGGCTGATGCATGTATACGGTCTCTTGGAGATGTCTATGGAGAAAAGTATTCTTCACATCCAACTGGTGAACCGACCAGTGGTATGAAATAGCTAAGCTGAGAACAATTTGGACCGTTAGCCGGTTTGACAACCAGACTGAAAGTCTCATCACAATCCATGTAGGGTCTTTCATTACGACCGTTGGTAACGAGACGTGCCTTATACCGAGCTAATGATCCATCTAGATTATGTTTCTTTTTAAACAGCCGAATACAATTAACAACATTAGCAGTCGAGGGCCGAGGCACAAGTATCCAAGTCTGATTAGAAATAAGAGCATTAAATTCTTCAGTCATAGCATTAAACCAATTTGGATCATGAAAGGCTTGAGAGTAGTTTTCGGGAAGAGGATAAGATGATAAATCAGTGTGAAGGTTTAATTTATAAATGGGCTTGTAGATCGTGACGAGTACGAGTCTCCATATGATGGGTGCGAGATGAGGTAGAGGGAAAAGGTTGATTATTTTGAGGTGGATTAGGGGCTAAGGGGAGGGGGATAATTTAACTGAGAGATAGACGGTTTAGAGTTGGAAGAGTGAGACCGAGAGGAAGAAGGGCTGTCGACGACAACAATGGTAGTGGATGGGCTGCCGGATGAGGTGACAACGAGAGTAATGTTGATGTCAGGGTTGTTGTCGTCGATGGGAGTCGTGGGGTTAGTCTGGAGATTTTTAGAAGACGGTTGAGGTGGACGAGTTGGATCATTGAAGTAGTTTCTTTTATTTTTGATGTTGTGAAAGTCATAATCGGGAGCCTTATTGAGAGTTAAGGAACCGTAAGGAAAGATGAGTTCATCAAAGGTAACATGAAGGGAAATGATTATTTATTTAGTATGGAGGTTAAGGTAACGATACCCTTAGTGATTGGAAGGGTATCCAAGGAGGATATAAGGAACGGAGCGGGCTTGCAATTTGTTGATACTGTTGAGATGGGGGTAGAAAAAAGAACCAGAAACATGAAGGTGTTTATAGGATGGGAGTTTGTTAAAGAGTTTATGAAAAGAGGTGCTAAGTTTGAGAGTGGTAGAAGGAAGAATATTTAGGAGGTGGGCGGCCATAACAAAGGGCTTCTACCCAATATGTGGGTGGAAGATGGGCTTGGAATAAAAGGGTTTGAATAGTGTTGTTTAGAGTATGAAGCATGCGTTCTGATTTTCCATTTTGTTAAGATGTGTACGAATAAGAAAAACACATGTGAATACCATTTGAGGCACAAAGATGGTGGAATTGTGTGTTGTCAAATTCTTTCCCATTGCCACATTAAAAATTTTGAATTTCAGTTTTGAATTAGTTTTTGACATATGCATGAAAGTGAAGAAACTTAGAAAAAAACATCAGATTTGTTTCGTAATGGATATACCCATACAAAGAGAGAATATTTATCAAGAAATATGACATAATATTTGGTTCCACTATCACTAACTAATTGGGAAGTCCAAACATTGGAATAAATAACTTGAAAAGGAGAGCTAACATTAGCTTGCGACAAATCGAAAGATAAACAAACATGTTTGCCAAGTTGACAAACATGATATAAGACATTAGGGTCTTTTTTATTACATGAAATGAAGTTTTTAGATAATA
Organism: Lactuca sativa; assembly: GCF_002870075.4. Lineage (NCBI taxonomy): Eukaryota > Viridiplantae > Streptophyta > Magnoliopsida > Asterales > Asteraceae > Lactuca > Lactuca sativa. Next base: position 170,405,122 of record NC_056624.2, on the reverse strand, counting down.
AATGCTTGAAGACTTGGGAGTCGGGATGATCAAGTCGTTGATGCCAAGTGGATGAACTAGCAGTCAAAAACACTTGAGGGAGTTGTTTGGTAAAAGGATAAAGGTTGCCCGTGCTGTCACATTAAATGAAAATTTGTTTGGTGAGGTAGTCCTTTACAGAAAACCAAATTCGTCAAATTCAATAGAATATATTGTCACGGCTAAATTTGCGAACAAAAATAAGGTTTTTAATAATTTGAAGAATAATGATGACATTTTTATGAAGTAACGTACGAAAAGGATGTGGACTAAGGGGAATGTTACCTACATGGGTAACATGAATACGTGATCCATCACCAACTACAACTGAAAAATTATTACAATTATTTTTAACGGATTTGAGAATACCTGAGTCGGCATAGAGGTGAGCAGTCTCCCTGATATCCATGTACCAATATGCATTTCCAGGATCTTAAAGGTTCATGGTACTAAAAGCATGAGGGAGAGCTGTGGGCTGATCTGCAAAAAAATTGGGTCTGTTGCCAGTTAAATGGCTGTTGTTGTTGAGGTTCTACAAAGAAAGCCTGTTGGGCCGGTTGTTGAGTAGGCCAAGGAAACTGCTATCGAGAGTGGGCCTGAGGCGAATTGGGCCAACGTGCTTACTGGGGAGAAGGGAGCAGCCCAACTGCTTGCTTTTCGGCATGAATAAAGCCCAACTGGGGTTAGGTTAGAGGTGCACAAAAAAACCGATTAACAATTCGAACCGGTCGACTATGAACCGATCCGATTCAAGAACCAAACTGCCAGTTTGCATAATTCCAAGATTTGAGTCATTGAAACTGGTTTAGAACCAGTTTAGTACCGAGTGAACCGGTTTAGAATCGATTGAATAAGTTTAGAACCGATGTAACCGGTTTAGATAGGTTCGATCGATTTTTTTATGTAGGAACCGGTTTAAGGCTGAATCGGTTTTGGTATACATGAATCGGAACCGAACCGTTTTAAAAACCCGGTTCACGCATCTCTAGGTTAGCTGCTGCGCTCGGAAAATACAATACACAATGAAGACCAAGATGCAGCATAAGCCGTAACAACCAATAGTGTCTTCTAAATGTTCCACCTCATTGAAATTAAATCAATTCCCATATATCAACTGTTAAGTAAGTTTGTTTTCAGGCCTGATGCATTGTATTGATTTTTTTTTTTGTTGAACAGCAAGAAGATAACCATTTTAATTAATAGAGGCTACCAAGAGGCAAGAGATTATATATAAAAATAATAATCCGAAAGGGGTTACACACCAATTATCCCAACCCAAGCTTTTCCAGTTGTTTCCCCTTCCAAAAAAAGGGATGAAACTTGACCAAGCATACCTTATCCATATCATATCCGTTTGAAATGCAGGGTGTCCACAATTTCATGAAAAATCCTATATTGCTTACATATATCTTGAAACCACAATATATCGGTTGTTTGATATAAAACATACATATCTACATAATTGAAATTGTCCATGTGATATTTAGTTTACAAGACTCCATCCCATTTCAACATTGTTACCCAATTAGTAATTAAAGAACGAGAAACAAACCTCCATCAGAAAAAAATATACACTTGAAAAACACCAAATGTTTATTATCATTATTATAATTTATATATGACATCTCTTATCCATTTCATCGGAAATCCGGAAACAAACAACGAAAGGAAGAGAAAAAGGAAAATTTCAAGGAAAAGAATTACAAAAACCTAAACATTCAAATGAACCCGATTCGAGTCAATCCAAAGTTTTGGTGCTTAGAGAACGCCTGGGGGCTTGGCAACGATGAAACTGATACATTGCACTTGACGAATGTTGTCGAATCCAATAACACGGATGAAGGCGTTGGGGTACTCCTTCTTGCACTCTCCAACCTCCTTCATGACCTGAGCTGAGTCAGTGCATCCGAACATAGGCAACTTCCACATTGTCCAGTATCTTCCATCATAGTATCCGGGGGAATGGTGGTGCTCACGGTAAACGAAACCATGCTATACCACAAATATAAATACTCACTTTAGATGAATTCATTATGTTTTGTTTATATATAATCAATTAATAAATTAAGTTAATAAAAAGATGATAAGAAATAGACCTCCAACTCGAATTCCAAGCATGGAATCCACTTGTTGCGGATAAGGTAGTCGATTTCCTTAGACAATGCCTCGTCGGACAATGGTGGTAGGTATGAAAGAGTCTCGTACTTCTTCAACCCAATTGGTGGCCACACCTGTACGTATTATATATAAAATATTAATGTAAACTGATTTGATATATACGAATGTTTGTAATCAAAGTGTAATACTATTAAAATTATGGTTCATCGATCATACCTTCATGCATTGTACTCTTCCACCGTTGCTGGGTAGGGATGAAAAGTCATTGTTAGCCTTCTTGGTAACTGGGAAAGCTACGTTAGACTTGAGGCCGGTGAATGGAGCTGCCAAGCTAGCTTGGGTGGAGGTGGTCCGGTTGACGGTGGCGATGGCTGAGGAGGAGATGGAGGCCATTTGAATAGTTAGGAATGGATTCAAGAATCCAGTGAGTGATTTTAGTCTCCATTGATGTATAGGTATATATAGTACTGTTTGCCATCTAACGGACAAAAGGAAATCTATCTTAATTCTAACGTACTGGTAGCCATTGGATCATGTGGCTGATGACCTTACATGCTTATGTCCACATAAAGGTTTTGAAAGGATGTAATGCCTTATCATAAACCAACCATGATTATTTGACACGTGGCAGGGTGCTGCAAAACCTTATCTCTTCTTCCATATACGTTATGGGTCTTTTTTGGAAAAAAAATTGTCGTACTCTCCTTTCCCATCTGGGCTTGGGTCCTGTAAATCTACAGAAAATGTTGAGAAAATGAAACGTTTTTAGACTACTGGGCTGAATCTTTGTGGGTGTTAGTGTATGCGCAATGTACCCAATGGAATTTCAGAAGGAATAACGTCATTTTATTTTATTTTTTGGTTTGGATTCTGACCTGCTGATAATAAAATCATTCTGGTAGACAACGAGCGAGGAAAACTTGAAAAACTATCTTAGAAATAAATATAAAAATACGACTACCTACAAGTTAATATTAATTAATTAAATTTTTATAATGAAATTCAAAATTATTATTTAATTATTTTAAATAAATTATTAATTAAAAGATATTTTTATAGTTAAATAAAATTATAATCGTTGATTTAAAGAAATAAGTGAAATTATATCACCTTATAACATGTATTAATTTTATTTTAATTTTAATGTTATTAATTTAATATAATTAAAGTGGAAATTTAAAATTTAAAATTTAAAATGAAGAACGAATAGATTGACAACTAATATAACATTAATTAGGATGTCTGATAGTGTGACACATAACAAAAAGAAAATAAACATATATTCTTTCATTAGAATAACGCGATAGGGAGAACTTAGAAATAGGGTATATGAAACAAAATTGGATGGTAATTAAATTCTAGATTTTTTCTAATAAATCATGAAGATTTTATATCATAATATTCCGAATCCTAATTCCATGGTTACACAAAATTTATCTGGGATAATTTATCATATAAATTTTTGATTTAGGTACAAAATGAAAGCAAAATAATTGTGAGTATCTAAAGTGTTTCAATTCGAGAGAGGCCAAAATCTAAAGTCATACTTTTATCTATACTCACAAAATGGATAAGATTGACCAAAACGGTTTTGGAAGTTATGAACGGTTATTAGAAAGCTGTAACCATTTTTTTGGAAAGTCAACAGTAGGCATATTATTTGTATTGATGTTTGACGATCAACCTTTGCTGCTCTAATAGAAGAAACTCGGGTCATCAACCTTCACCACTTGACTGCTTCAAAAGCCAAAGCTTTTTGTGTAAGAACCCTCGTTAGGGTCTAATTGAAGACCCTTTTAGGAAAACCCCTTTCAATTTAAAAATCTAAATTTGTTCGGAGTTAGGTTTGAGAAAGTAAAACAATCCCAAAACATAGTCCCAAATCATAAACATTTTATCAAAGTTGCTAACAATGAAAGTATCAACAACATTTGTTAAAGTTCACCATGCAAGTTGTGGTTTTCTAAAATTCCAAGCCACGATCTTCCATCTCTTATCTCTATCATCAACCTAAGCATATGTTAAAAGAAGTTAGATAATGGATTTGCCTAGAGAGAATACCCAAGGTGGATTTATTTTGAGTAAGAAGATAACAATCCAACTTACTCGAATAGGCCTTCGAAATACATATATATTTTTTTAACTTAAAAATCACATCCAATGGATGTAGAAGTTATATAAACCAATGCTTATCAAAACCAATTCAAACAAAGTTGTCTTTAAATAATTTCCAAAACCACTTAAACAACCCTTTAAAATAAGTTGAAATTTAATGACCCAAATCAAGTTTAGTTAACCAAAACAAATAAGTTGGGATTAAATGACCAAAATCAGCTCGAGGGATACGACCCATAATTCAACTTTCAAAATAATTAACAATTTTAAACTTACGTTAGTTATTTATCCAAATCAAAGCTCAACTTAACACAAAACGGGATGAAAAAGTAAAAGCATTTGTGTTATGGAACATGCAACTATCCCCAACTCAAGTTTCTATCAAGAAGTCCAATCTCACAAGTTTGATGGTTAGGGATTTAGTATGAAGGAGCGTGTTCCAAACACGACTAATGTGGAGGATGTAAAAAGGAGCGTCGAATAAGCATCTTCCAAGTCTGATTCAAGTGGAGGGAAGTTGTAACACCCGTTTCCTGGTATGGTTCTTCTGAATTTAATTTAATTTATTAAGTGCTAGGATTTTTGCTTAGGCCACGACGTGGTGATGGAATAACCATGACGTGGCAGGCCAGTTCCATAAAATGTGCATTCATGAACCACCACCATGTATGAAGATCTTGGCCATGATGGTAGTGGTGTAACGTTTGGCCCAAGTATTATTCATTTCTCAATATTTTAAGGATTTTGGCTGGAACTCGATGAGTTGGGGAGCTCCAAATCGTCGTGTAGGAATCTTTTTGGCTGCGGAGTTTAAGGATCCAACTCGACGAGTTAGGGAGCCCCAACTCGACGAGTTGACGGCTGAAGATGAAACCCTGATTTTAGGGTGTTGCACCCTATATAAAAGATTTAAACCCTTTTGGCTGGCCTCCCTACCAGCCTCCCTTGTCTAGAGAAACCCTAGTTTCGTATTCCATCTTGCATCTTGAGTGTGGTGAGCTTAAAAGAGTGGTTTTTGGTGATTCTTGAAAGGAGCTTGAAGGTGGGAAGCATCTAGCTTGAAGGATGGGCTTTAGATCCAGAAACCCTTCTTCAAAGATAACATCTTTGAGGTATAAAGTCGACACTTGTCGTGTATTCATCTAGATCTCCTTATTTGAAGTTTAAGCATGATTTTGGGGTTTTGGTTGAGTTGTACAAGAAGATGTGGATTCCAGGGGTTGTTAAGCTAGATCTGAACCCTTTATAATATCTCATGGCTTAAAGTTGCAAACTTTATTGGTCCATATGTCCCATTCATGCAATATGTCCATTATAAAGTCATAAATGAGCCTTTGAGGGTATTCCTAGCATGCATGGACATAAAGATGATAACTTTACGTGTTTTGCCTACCTTGGGACATCAAATCTATGTTTTGGAACATTGGAGTGAGTTTTTAAGGGCTTAAAGGGCCAAGACCCTCTTAAAAGGACCTAGGGTTTGAGTTTGAAGCTTTATGGATGGTCCTTGAGGGTAAAGTTTGAAACTTTACCCTTCTAGACCTCATTTTGAAAGGGATCTGAGGTTTGGAGTCTTTGGATTCAAAGGAAACGGCTTAACGCATTAAGAAGTTGGTTTCTGGCCAACTCGGCGAGTTCATGAGTGAACTCGATGAGTTGGTGGGAGTTTTCACAATCCATCCATTAAATAAGGGAACTCGAGGAGTTGATATCCAAACTCGATGAGTTGAGTCAACCCAAAATGTTGACCTTGACTTTGACTAACGTTGACTCTTAGGGTTTGAAGTATTGAGTTGAATCTAAGGAGCTGTTTATGTTTAGGGATTGAGTAGAGTAGATAATCGGAACCAGGGACTATTCAGCTACTATTAGTATTTGAGGCGAGTCTTCTCACCATACTCATGGGTCAAAGGCACCAAGGCGGGCCCATTAATGGATATGATATGTTTGTATTGAATGGGATATGGTATACTATTTGATTTATGTATGAGTTTATGTGAAGACCATGGGGGAGCCCATGGCATTTGTCAAGACCATGCGGGGAGCCCATGACATGAGGATATAAGACCATGGGGTAGCCCATGACATTCCATTGAAGACCATGGAGGGAGTCCATGGCAATTTTTATGTATATATATGAGCATGACATTATGATATTATATGATTGGTGTGATTGAGAAACTCACTAAGCTTGTGCTTATAGTTTATTTATATGTTTCAGGTACTTCTCTTGGTAAGGGCAAGGGTTCGGCTTGATGACGAGGCATGCATTCTACTGTGTTTTCACATTTAGCTCTTTGTACTCTGAATTTTCAAAATAACATGGATATGTATTGGGATTTGTATATTTACTATGTTTGATGTTATGAAAATAAAAGTTTAAAAGTTTTATGAACAGTGGGCTGTTACAAGTTGGTATTAGAGCCTTGGTTTGAGAGATTCAGACACACTTCTGGGTGTGTCAGAACTCAAACTGAGGGAATGGTAACAATTGCTTTTCAAAAAGAAACCAAAGTTCAATTTCTTGAAAAAAATTTTGTAAGAAAAGGGGGAGAATACAATGCACGTAATCGGCCGAGCTCAAGTAAGTATTCCCAATGTTTTAGTCATGTTATGATATATATAGAAATATTCTTGTATGGATTATTTGTTAAATGTATTCTTTCAAATTTGTACATGTTAAGGATTGTATAGTCCTAGAATGAGGGAGTATGACTTATTTGTGTTCCTTGTTTGGTTGTGGGATAGGTTAGAAGCTTTATTTGACAGTCAATGTGATTCTCTTAGTGTATAACTTGCATGCATAGGGCAACATGTTATGATTAATCTGGATTTCTGGTCTGGTGAGGGTCGAGAATCCTAGGGCAGTTTAGGATCAGAGTTAGTGCTATGTTTATGAGTTATGATTTGTGATTGGGTGATTTAGGGATATCAGGTATGGCCTTGGGAATAGGTAGGTGTGGAAGGTAGTATTGGGCCCGTACTATTGAAAGCACATGGCATGTACCCCAAGCAATGACAGAACTGGTAGTCCTTAGGAGTCTGGTGACGAGGAATCCCTTTCGATTTCCTTATCTTGGTTATTTGTGATATTTTTAGTTGAGGATGGTGATGATCACGCAAGGTTTAGGGTCAGGATCAGGTTCAGGCTCCAGTGCAGAGCCCATGGATAAGAGGTTGCACAATCTTATCGCAGCCGAGGCTACACGTGGCATCCTTGACGCTAACCTGGTGATTTTCGGTACCACCAAGGAGGGCATCATGGAGATCATGGAGGAAAGGCTCAGGTCCTTCCGAGCCGAGATTGTTGTAGGCCAGATTGGGGAACGAGCTCCCTCGTTCAGGGAGTTCAAGGCGTGTGGAGCGCCTGAGCTCTTTGGGGTCTGGATTCCCATCACCAGTCGACGTTGGGTGGCAGACATGGAAATGCCCGGTGCACAAGTTCTTGCCCTGATGCGGCCAATGTGAGGTTCACATCTTGTATGTTGAGGGATCAGGCACGAGACTGGTGGGAGGAGGTGACCCCATGAGGTGGGATTAGCCGGGGTGGTTGAGATGACTTGGGGAGGAGTTTGTGAGGAGGTTTGATCGGGAGTTTGCACCATCCATTGAGGTACAGTGTTTGGTGAGAGAGTTCTAGGATTTACAGCAGATTACCGAGACTGCGGCGGAGATCACCACCAAGTTTCGAGAGAGGACATTTTTGGTTCTGTAGTACGCTGTGGATGAGGAGATGAAGAAGACTAGTGATATTCGTGAGTTTGTGAGTTTTTCGAGGTGTAAGACCCTGAATGAGATGGTAGAGAAGGCCCGGGAATGTGATATTGAGTTGGAGCTCCGCATGAAGCGGAAGCTGGAGCGGATTCAGGCAGCTGTAGGTCAGGCCAAGAAGCCTAAGACCTCTGATCCTCCCAGTAGGGTCGTGGACGTTGTGCCAAGTGTGATAAGCCGCACAGTGGAGCATGCCGACCAGCGGGGTCAAGATGTTATGCATGTGGCCAGTTGGGTCACATGAGTCGGGATTGACCCAAGAAGGGCTTGATTTGTTTCCACTGCAACTAGACTGGTCATAAGAAGGTTGACTGTCTGAGGTTGGTTAGGGGAGGAGGAGATGTGGCAGCACCTGCGCCCGTCACGATGAGGATTACAGATGGCCGCTTGATCAAGGCGGAGGCTCCTGCGGTGAAGATCCGCGCATTTAGGTTGACTACTAAGGAGGCCCGAGCAGCGCCAGACGTCATGACTGGTATGTAATCTCTTCTGGCTTGTTTATTTTATTGTTATGCTTATGATTTTATGATTTTGTGTAGGGACCTTTCTGGTCAATGGCTTTTTGGCCCATGTTCTCTTTGATTCGGGGGCTACCTGATCGTTTGTATCCCTTGCGCTCAACCAGAAGTTTCGGGATGCTCCGGGGACCTTGGATTCCCCACTTGAGGTGGAGTGCGGATGACCACACCGTGAGTGCTACGAGGGTTTATCGAAGGAGCGTTCTGAATGTGTTTAGGGAGAGGTTTTCTATCGATTTGGTTCTGATTCCTTTGCGGGGATTGAAGGTGATCATCAGGATGGATTGATTGGGCCCCAATGGGGCCATGATAGAATGTGGGCGTCAGCTAGGGAGAGTTCGAACCCCAAGTGGGGGAGAACTGATTATTCATGGAGAGAGAGCCTCGCATGGACCAACTATCTGTTCGAATGCGAGGGATAGGAGGCTTCTTCAGCAGGGCTATTCTGGGTTCTTAACTTATGTTTCAGACACGAGGGTTGAGGCCATGCCAGATTTGAGTAGTGTTCCGGTTGTGCGAGATTTTCCCGATGTATTTCCTGAGGAGTTTCTAGGTGTACCTTCGGAGAGGCAAGTGGAGTTCCATATTGATTTAGTTCCTGGTGCGACTCTGATAGCCAAGGAACCATATTGTCTAGCTCTGCCCAAGATGCAGGAGTTATCTATGCAGCTTCAGGAGCTGTTAGACTGAGGATTTATTCGTCCGAGCATTTCCCCATGGGGAGCACTGATTCTGTTCGTGAAAAAGAAGGGTGGGTCATACAGGATGTGTATTAATTATCGGGAACTGAAAAAGCTAACGGTGAAGAAATGTTATCTGCTTTTGAGGATTGATGATTTATTCTATCAGCTCCATGGTGCATCTTGGTTTTTCAAGATTGATCATCGATCGGGGTATCACCAGATGAGGATTCGGGATGAGGAAATACCAAACACGACCTTCAGAACTCGTTATGGTCATTATGACTTCATGGCGATGCCATTTGGGCTTACCAATGCTCCAGTGACATTCATGGATCTCATGAATCAGGTTTGTAGACCGATGATGGATTGGTCTGTGATCGTCTTCATTGATGATATTTTGGTCTATTCTAAGACCAAAGAGCAGCACGAGCAGCATTTGAGGGAGGTATTGGAGACCTTGAGGATGGAGACGCTATATGAGAATTCTCCAAATGTGATTTTTGGTTGCGTGAGGTGCAGTTTTTGGGGCACATCATCAGTCAGGAGGGTATTTTGGTCGATCCATCCAAAATCGAGGCAGTAATGCATTGGGAGGTTTCAAAGAAAGCATCCGAGATCCGGAGTTTCTTGGGTATTGCAGGGTACTATCGGAGATTCATTTAAGATTTCTCCAAGATTGTGGTACCCTTCACCCGATTGACCAAGAAAAGTGTGACCTTTCAGTAGGGTCCAGATCAGCAGTCGACATTCGAGACCTTGAGGCTGAGATTATGTGAGGCCCCGATTTTAACACGCCCGACGGTTTGGATGACTTTGTAGTGTATTTTGATGCTTTTATTTTGGGATTAGGAGAGGTTCTGATGCAGAGGGGGAATGTGATTGCTTATGCTTTGAGGCAGTTGAGGCCTCATGAGGCGAATTACGCCACTCATGACCTAGAATTGGAGGCGGTGGTGTTTGCCCTCAAGATTTGGAGACATTACTTGTATGGGGTATGATGTACCATTTTCACTGATCATAAGAGTCTGTAGTATTTGATGGATCAACAGAATTTGAACATGCGACATAGGAGATGGCTCGATGTTGTAAAAGATTATGATTGCAAGATTTTGTACCATCCTGGGAAGGCCAATGTGGTGGCCGATGCCTTGAGTCGTAAGGCGGCGAGTGCTTCGATCCGAGATGTTTGCCTGAGGATGATGGTGATTTCGCATGTATTGGATATGATCAAGGGGCTCAGGTTGAAGGACTAAAGAAGGAGAACTGGAAGGCGGAGAGGATTCAGGTGCAGATTCCACTTTTTGTTCGAGACTTTCGGGGTCTATTGACCTAGTGTGACAGAGTTTGGGTATCGACTTTCAGGGGTGTGAGGCAAAAGATCTTGGAGGAGGCGCATAAATCCAAGTTTTCTATCCATCCGGGGGCCACGAAGATGTATCGAGACTTGATATTGTGTGATTAGTGGCCTTGCATAAAGCGGGCGATTACATGGTTTGTTGAGCAATGTTTGACCTACAGGATGGTCAAAGCCGGGCATCAGAGGTCCCACGACAAGATGCAGCCGCTAGCTATTCCTATGTGATAATGGGAAGAGATTTCTATGAATTTTATCACGAAGTTACCTAGGACGGCACGGGGTGTGGACTCTATCTGGGTTATTGTGGACAGGTTGACCAAGAGTGCTCATTTTATTCCGATCTCTGAGAGTATCTTCGCTGAGACGTTAGCATATATTTATGTGCGTGAAGTGGTGGTTAGACACGGGGTGCCAATGTCTGTAGTTTCGGACTGTTATGTTCGTTTCACCTTCAGGTTTTAGAGGAAGTTCCATGAGGAGTTGGGAACTCAGTTGCATTTTAGCATTGCTTATCACCCCTAGACTGACAGTCAGAGTGAGCGGACGATTTAGACACTCGAGGATTTGCTTCGGGTATGTGTATTGGATTTCGGAGGGAGTTGGGATACTTTCCATCCACTAGCAGAGTTCTCATATAACAATAGTTATCATGCTAGTAATGAGTGACCCCCGTTGGAGGTGCTTTATGGTTAGATATGTAGGACTTTAGTTTTCTGGGAGGGGGGAGGTCGGACATCGAGTTATAGGGATTACTGAAGTGGTGCTTAAGACGGCTGAGTTGATTCAGCAGGTTCGCGACCGGCTTCATACAATGCAGAGAAGGCAAAAGAACTATGCGGATAGGCGCAGATTGGACCTAGAATTTCAGGTTGGGGATATGGTACTTCTGAAGGTGTCACCCTGGAAGGGTGTTATACGGTTCAGAAGGCGGGGCAAGTTGGGCCCCAAGTATATTAGCCCGTTTCAGATCATAGCCCGGTTCGGCAAGGTTGCGTATCAGTTGGACTTGCCTGAGGAGCTTGGGCAAATCCACAGTACATTTCATGCTTCGCAGTTGCGGAAGTGTGTGGCTGATGAGTCGATGGTTTTATCTCTTGATGATATTCAAATTTATGAAAGCTTTAATTATGTGGAAAAGCCCATTGCGATTATGGACAGAGAAACGAAAACCGTCTGGAACAAGGAAGTGAAGTTAACGAAGGTACAATGGCAGCACCAAAGAGGCTCCGAATGGACCTGGGAGCCGGAGGAAGAGATGAGGAAGCATTATCCAGACCTTTTTGCATCATCAAACTTTGAGGACGAAGTCTAGTTCAAGTGGGGGTGATTTGTAACGCTTGGTCAAGGTATTATTCATTTCTCAATATTTTAAGAATTTGGGCTGGAACTCGATGAGTTGGGGAGCTCCAACTCATTGAGTAGGAATCTTTTTGGCCGCGGAGTTTAAGGATCCAACTCGACAAATTAGGGAGCCCCAACTCGACGAGTTGATGGCCAAATATCAAACCCTAATTTTAGGGTGCTACACCCAATATAAAGGACTTAAACCCTTTTGGATGACCTTCCTACCAGCCTCCTTTGTCCAGAGAAACCCTAGTTTCGTATTCCATCTTGCATCTTGAGTGTGGTGAGCTTAAAAGAATGGTTTTTGGTGATTCTTGAAAGGAGCATGAAGGTGGGAAGCATCTATCTTGAAGGATGGGCTTTAGATCTAGAAACTCTTCTTCAAGGGAAGCATCTTTGAGGTGTAAAGTTGGCATCTTTTCATATATTCATCTAGATCTCCTTATTTGAAGTCTAATCATGATTTTGGGGTTTTCGTTGAGTTATCCAAGAGGATGTGGATTCCATGGGTCCATGGGTTGTTAAGCTAGATTTGACGCCTTCATGATATCTCTTGGCTTAAAGTTGCAAACTTTATTGGTCCCTATTTCCCATTAATGAAATATGTCCATTATGAAGTCATAAGTGAGCCTTTGAGGGTATTTCTAGCATGCATGGATGTAAAGTTGGAAGCTTTACATGTTTTTCCTACCTTGGGACATCAGATCTGTGTTTTGGAACATTGGAATGAGAGTTTAAGGGCTTAACGGGTCAAGACCATCTTTAAAGGACCTAGGGTTTGAGTTTGAAGCTTTATGGATGTTCCTTGAGGGTAAAGTTAGAAACTTTACCTTTCTAGACATCATTTTGAAAGGGATCTAAGGTTTGGAGTGTTTGGATTCAAAGGAAACGGCTTAACGCATTAAAAAGTTGGTTTTCTAGCCAACTCGGCGAGTTCATGAGTGAACTCGACGAGTTCGTGGGACTTTTCGCGATCTAGCCAGTCAATAAGGGAACTCGATGAGTTGAGTCAACCCAGAATGTTGACCTTGACTTTGACTTTGACTAATGTTGCCTCTTAGGGTTTGAAGTATTGAGTTGAATCTAAGGAGTTGTTTATGTTTAGGTATTGAGTAGAGAAGGTACTCGGAACCAGGGACTATTCAGCTACTGTTAGTATTTGAGGTGAGTCTTCTCACCACACTCATGGGTCGAGGGCACCAAGGCCGGCCCATTAATGGATATGATATGTTGGTATTGAACTGGATATGGTATGCTATTTGATTTATGTATGGGTTTATGTGAAGACCGTGGGGTAGCCCATGGCATTTGTCAAGACCATGGGGGGAGCCCATGGCATGAGGATATAAGACCATGGGGGTAGCCCATGGCATTCCACTGAAGACCATGGAGGGAGTCCATGGCAATTTGTATGTATATGTATGAGCATGACATTATGCAATTATATGATTGGTGTGATTGGGAAACTCACTGATATTGTGCTTACAGTTTATTTGTATGTTGCGGTTACTTCTATTGATAAGGGAAGGGTCCGACTTGATGACGAGGCATGCATTCTCCGGTGTTTTCACATTTAGCTCTTTGTACTCTGAATTTTCAAATAACATGGATATGTATTGGGATTTCTATATTTACTATGGTTGATGTTATGAAAATAAAAGTTTAAAATTTTTATGAAAATTGGGCTATTATAAGTGGCTAGGTTTCAAAACCCTAGATTATGGGATTAGTGCTATATTTAATGGCATTAACTCCATGTGTTGTCTCATTTGGCAGCCTCCATCATTTGAGAATAACCTCCACCCAAACCCTAGCCTCTTTGTGTGTGTTTTGAGAGTTTTAAAACATTTTGTGAAGCTTGGAAGAAGAATAATAAGTAGTTTATCTTGAGGATTGGAAGCTTTACTTTGTCTTGGATCTAGAATCTATTTCTCATTTATGACCTCACGAAGGTATAAAGTCTCTAATGTGTTCATTATATCTAGAATTTGTGTTAGGACATTTTATGAGCTTTTTAGTCCCAATCTTCTTGTCCTTGGATTTTGGTTTAACTCCAGAGAATTTAAGTTAATTATCTTGCCTCTACACCATGGTGTTGGTTGGAAAATGGTCTTGCATGCCCTAGGGTGTTGTTCATGCAACTGGTGTAAACCATTTAGAGCTTAGGATTAAAGATGTTGACTTATTGAGTTGTACTAATGGATAAAGTTAGAAACAATATCCATCTAGACCTTAAGCGGAATCTGTTGGATTAGTTCTAAGTCCATAACTATTTTGGTATGTACTTGACCCGATGGTGCATGGTCCTTTTGGGTTGCCTTCACGAAAGCAACTTGATAGGATGAATTATGGAGAGAGAGGATTAATTATGATTTATCAATATATTATGAGAATAATATATTAAAGGAGAAATCATATTGTTTAATTAATATTAGTCAATAATTAATTAAGAATTAATTTTATGACTAAAAAATATTATTTAAATAAAGGGGACTGGAACTGTTAATTGTGTGATAGTTGAATATTGGGCTAATGGATGCCATATTTGAGGAGTGGACGAATTCTATGTGGAAAACCATTAGAAATCGTCCAAGGCCTCTAAGGAGGGAGTCCATGGGCTACTTAGGGCCTAAGTAGTCAAATTAGGATTTCCTTGTTAGATAATCCTAATAGCCTCACTATTTAAGGACCCCTAGGGCACCAAAAACGTGGCTAACTGATTCCTTAGGGTTTCTAAACGGTTTTGGGTGCCTCCTCTCTTCTCCATCTTCATCCTCTTTCTCTTGGTGTTTGTGAGCCATTAGAGGAGTGACATTTGTGACTCTAAGCTTTTAGAAGCCAATTACAAGAAGGAATAGATTGTTATTACTACATAACAATCAAAGGTAAGATCTAAACCCTATTCTTATGTTAATATCGATTATCACATGCTAGATCTAGGGTTTATGGCTTTGGATGATTATTGCATGTTCATTAGACAAACTAGATCCAAAGCTTTAAGGTTTGAATGTACACCACAGGAATGATTTGTTTTGAAAGAATTTTCAAAACAAATATTTTCAGCAAAAAAAATGGTTTTTAACAAAATCAAAATCGTGTTCAAAATAATTTCCGACAAGGTGAAAATCAGGTTCAAAATAACTTTGGATGCCAACAGAACAATTTTCAAAATCAAAATGGTTTTCAAGGATTTGCTCAAAATCATGGACAAAGGAGATTTTCTCAAAATCGGAAAGTTTTTCAACAAAATTCATATTTTGGTTATCAAAACCGATATCAAAATTGTTTTCAACATCCATCTCACAAATCATTTCCTACGGTACATATTGAGAAAATAAATATCAAAGGAAAGAAAAATGTGCCTTTAAAGCCTCAAAATCCACATTTTCCAAATCCAGATTTGAAGCAAAAGATGAGCGCTTCATTTGTTAAAAGGAGTAATGATGTAAAGAATTTTAATCATTGGATTGAAGGAAAGGGGAAACAATATCAATCATGAAAATTTTCTTAGGAAAAAATTCAAGATGCTTACAAGAAATATTTGAGTGAGTCAATGAGTGGAAGTTCTTCCTCTCAAGAATCTACACTAAAATTGCAAAAATGAAAAGTGATCCAAAGAAGAAAATTAATGTTTCTCCGCAAAAGGTTGGAAAAGAAATGAAGGTTAAAGCATAACCTGATTGGTGTTTCAGAACTTGTTGTTGGAATAGGAAATCATGTTCTTTTTGTTGAGGAAGGTAGTACAATTTCAACCAAAGAAATGAAGGAGGTTTTGATGTTGAAACACATTTTGACGATTGACTTGTGCGGAATAAGAACATCTTGAGATTTAAAAATCATAAAAAATATGAATGAAGAACATAAAAGAGATGAGTAATTCCATGATTTTACTAGAAAGAGAGAACTAAAATATTACATGAAGAACATGGGTTGGGAGAGATAACTCTCCCTTGGTGGGAGAGATCCCACCACACACTCTCTCACTAGAAACTACATTTGTGCCCTCTTACTTTTTTTTAATAATATGTGACCATCTCTATTTATAGGGAGAAAGAAACCAAACAATACAATAAAGGGAATAAAATAACCTAACTATCACTCAAAAATTGTAGAGCATTTCCATGCTCTAACATTCTCTCCCTAAATACTCGCAAATGATGAGCAATACCAATAAGTGATAAAAGGCTAAAATACACAGTAACCGACTAGCATGTGTGGTAATAAAATGAAAAAAAAGAGAACCAAATGCTGAAATATCTTTGAAACTCTGAACTGTCTGTGATCTCTGATGCTGACCATAAATCTCTAATTAGCAAAGGTCTTCGGCTTCAAGGTCACCACTCTTGAGGAAGAAAAATAAGATCTAAATCTTCAAACTAGTCATAACCCAAATGATCAAGTAGAAGATCCAATCAGAAAAATACTTCGACTTCAAGATGTCTGAAAAACATCTCTACTTCTCGAATCATAATACACCCAAAATTCTTCAAAAGAAAAACCTACTAAAAATATGAAACATCCTGTGGTAGGTCTGAATAATAAATAATCTGGATCCAGTAAACATCTAGTGAAGCCAAATATTTGATCATGATGACCAAAAATCAGTGTCATGTCACATCACTAAGTAAGTCATCCTCTTTAGAGGTCTTCAAAAATCCAAACTCAAATAATCATTAAAACATATCCGAATGATAATATAATATTCTCTCCCTATCTTTAATAACCAATGACCGGATATCAAAAAACAACAAATCATCTGGATGGAGAGTGTCAGATACCAAGAGCTTTGCATGCTCTCCCTAGATGTATCCGGTTGATTCTGTCACTAAAAACTGCTCGAACAAATACCAAAGAAACAAATAATAACTCTGCATGAAAAAAAACTTCGTTGTGCTGATAAATGCGGATGTACCCAAACTGCAGTGTCGGAAATCCTGAAGTGGTCTTCAAAAAATAAAGTCCACCTGCTCAAGATACATTGTTCGTCAACCGAAGATCAAGAGCGACATATCATAAAAATCCCGTAAAGCGCAGGTTGCGAAAAATTTTGTTGATCAGACGCAACTGCGGGACAATCCTCGTGAAGAAAAATATGATGTCTGACTGCGGTATGGAGTAATCCTCTTGGAAAGAATAAATTTTTTCCAATATAATCAACATGAAGTGAACCAATGTGACGATCAAAGGTTGGGTTGTGGCAAAATTTGGTTTTAAAAAAATGGTATTAATAAAAAAATTGGCTGAAAAAAAAATATTGGTGTAAAAAAAATTGGTGTTGAAAATAATTGTTGTTAATTAAAAAAAAAGGCAAAAAGAATAAAAGGAAACCGGGGGGGGGGGGGGTTGGGGGCTGCTATGAGGAGGAAGGAGGAGGGAGGTACCGAGGAGGGCAGGTAGTATGGCTTCGTGGGAGAAGCATTGATGACAAAGGAGTACCAAAGAGTAGGAGGCTGTATGGAAGAGCTTCCGAGGACAAGGGTCTGCGGGTAAGAAATGTGAGATATGCGGTAGAGATTAGAAGGTTAAGTTGCGATAAGAGAAGAAGGGGAGGCTGTAGTGAGAGGAGGTGTTGAAGGTTGTGGTAGTAGTCCAGAGGTTAGGCTGCGCTACTAATTTGCGGTAGGTGTCTAAAGAATGAAGCGAAAAGGCGGAAGGGCAAGTCTACAGTCAGAGGTTGCGGTCACTTGGATATGTGTAAGAGTGGTCTCCGGTACTAGGCCTGAGCAGGTTTCCGGGTAAGGATCAGGTCTGTTGTGGACCGCAGAGCCTGCTCAGCAGGCTCTTTTTTTTCTTTTTTTTTTTCTAACAGATTTTGGTCTTCGGTATGGAACCCAAGGAGGGGCATGCTGATGACGAAAAATGCTATTTTTTGTGAAAAATTGGTACCAAAGAGCTTAAGTCTTCATATTTATTAAGAGGAATCTTTCATAAGGCATGAGGGGATGAGGTAGAATGTTGGGAAGGCAAAAGGTTGAGGGGACAACGCATGGGTTAAGGGTAAAATATTGAGTGTGCAGTAAAATTAAGGGACAAAAGCAGATGAGACTGGACACAGTCACATGCTTTTTGATTTGGAGGGAATAATAAAACAATGTACTCTTTTCCAAAAAGAGTAAAGAGGACAAGTGTCTTCTCAAAACCATTTAGCTATGTCCAACATATTCAAAGGAAGATCTACCAGCAACTTCTAAGAGCAAAGGAACTTGAACATCATACCCTTTTTTTATGAACAAGAGGTTGCTGGAACATAATCTTCAAAGAAATATTCTCCACTTTCTTCAATAAAGCCCAAGATTTTTGTGTCTTATTTTCAAGGCATAAATAAAATGTCTAGAGCAAATTCTTCAACAATTTTTAGACCACAACAATCTTATTCTCCCTTTTTCTTCTTCTTCTTCTTCAACATCATCATGAAAGAAACTTTTCAAACCCGGATTTTCCAGTAGAAAAATGAACAAGCAACAACTACATTTTTATTCTTGAAAGCTTGAATCAACACTTCTAAAATGGAAAAACTCATTATAAAAATTTCCGGTTTGAACCCGAAAATTCTTGCAAAAATCGGAAAAATCTTCAAGATAAACAGCGATCGGGAGTCATTCCATTGAACTAGTCGCTTAAACCTTCAAGGTACGACTCTGATACCAATTATTGAAACCTATTTTGACGATTGGCTTGTGCAGAATAAGAACATCTTCATATTTAACGATCATAAAAAATATGAATGAAGAACATAAAAGAGATGAGTAATTCCATGATTTTTCTAGAAAGAGAGAACTAAAATATTACATAAAGAACATGGGTTGGGAGAGATAACTCTTCCTTGGTGGGAGAGATCCCACCATACTCTCTCTCACTAGAAACTACATTTGTGCACTCTTACTTTTTTTAATAATACGTGGCCATCTCTCTCTATATATAGGGAGAGAGAAACCAAACAATACAATAAAGGGAATAAAATAACCTAACAATCACTCATAATTAGTAGAGCATTTACATGCTCCAACATTTGCTAAAGTCAAAACGAAATGGAGACATGTTCACTCTCGACATGAAACCAATTATAGGCATACCCTCTGTGTGCTTGCTATCAAAACCATCTTTGGATCTCAGTTGGTTATGGCATCAATGTCTATCTCATCTTAACTTTAAGAAGATAAATAAACTTATTCTTAATGATCTTGTTCGAGGTTTACCTGTTCTGAAATTTGACAATGATTCATTATGTGCAACATGTGAGCAGGGAAAACAACATCGTCATGGTCATCTGATCATAATTGATTTAAAGATCATTGTACCATTGGAACTTCTTCACATTGACTTGTGTGGACCTTCGACTAATGAGTCACTCAATAAAAAGAAGTATATACTAGTTATTGTTGATGATTTTTCAAGGTTTAGTTGGGTTTTCTTTCTTCGACAGAAGTCGGAAACTACTCAAGTGATGATTAATTTTATCAAGAAAATTGAATTGAGCTTGAAAAGAAAAGTTCAAAAGATAAAAAGTGACAATGGAACAGAGTTCAAAAATAGAATCTTAGATTCGTTTCTGACAGAGCTGGGAATCTCACATAATTTTTCATCTCCGTAAACACTGCAACAAAATGGTGTAGTCGAAAAGAGAAATCGATCATTATGTGAAACGGTGAGAATGATGCTCATTTATGCGAATCTGTGTCAATACTTTTGGGCTGAAGCAGTATTGACTTCTTGCTTTACACAAAATCACTCTTTTATTCATCGTCGTTTCAATATTACACCTTATGAGATTATAAACAAAAGGAAACCTAATGTTAATTTTTCTATGTTTTTTGGGTGCAAGTGTTTCTTCATGAATCTCAAGGATAGTCTTTCCAAATTTCAGACGAAAGCTAATGAGGGAATTTTCCTGGGATATTCTCACAATTTTGTAGCCTATAGAGTGTTGAATAAGCGAACTAGGAAGATTGAAGAAACTTTCAATCTCACATTTGATGACTATTATGTCAAGAAAAGTGAACAAACTTTCGTTTAAAAACCAATAGTTTCGGAATCTAATGATGAGTATGAGAAAATGTTTACATTTTATGTTGATCTCGATTTAATTTTTGGTATTCCTGATAGGGCAATTGATGCAGAGATCAAAGTTGAAGATAATCAAATTCCTAAGGCATCGAAACATTCTGATGATTCGACAATTTCAATTGAAGAAAATGATGCACATTCTTCATCAACCTCAAGAACTAATATCGAAAGATTGCAATTTTCGACTGATGATCAAGTAGAGGGGAAGCACTTGATTTCTTCGTCTCACAACGAACGACAATATTACCATGTCGAGGGGGAGAGTATGTTTAACTATCCTGATGACGAGGGGGAGCATATGTCTAACCATCCTGATGATGAGGGGAAACATATGTCTAACCAACCTGATGTCGATAGGGGAGGATATGATGAATCCTTGGTTGAGGGGGAGCCAAGTGGATGTACTCATGATGAGGGTAATGATGGAAATAATGATTTTCATGATTTTAATGACAATATTTCAATTACAGGAGGAAGACAGTGAGCTGAAGAAGTTTATGAAGATGCACAACTGGAACTTGATCCTACCTTCTTACCGATGGACAAATGGACGAAAAATCATCCAAAGGAATAGATTCTTGATGATCCAAATCGCTTGAGATTTTGATAGCCAAATCTCTTGGAAACGAAAGTCAATTTGAGAGTAGAAAGTGGTTTCGACTATGGTGTTGCATTCATTGGTTCCTAAATTGCATCTGGAATTATATTTGGGGAAAATGCACAAATAATTCACAATTGGTCCTTAAAGTGTCAGTAAAATGACTCTTTTTACCCAAAAATCAAAATCTTGTAAAATATTGAAGATTTTTTTGTGGATTTTCAAAAAGTGGTCATTTTTGCAAGTATTTTCCAACAATATGCACTATTTTGTACATTTTCGAGTCAAAGGCGGTCCGATAAGTGAAGAATTCGAAAATTGTGATAAGATTTTATAGATTTGAAATGAAACATTTATGCTAGTTGTCAAGGGGAGTTTTGCATGGAAAATTCCAAATTAAACACTTTCTCATTCCCATTTGGGTTTTATAATCATATTTCGATTATAAAAAGGGGAGAGATTAGTAATATGAGAATTCGAAATTGAAAGTTTTGGATTTTTCATATTAGGCGAATTTGAAGACCGATGTGACCTTGAGAAGGAAAATTTTATGAAGGGATTCGAATTGGAAATTCTGAAGTGATTTGGGATTTTCCCGGTTTCATGGAGGGTTTAGACATAATAAAGATTTTTGTGGCGTGTTTGTATGCTTAAAGTTGGGTAATTGATTTCTGGAGTTTTGGATTCTCCAAATTTCCTTTTGATGCTCGGATAGTGATGTCTCACACTCAAGAGCCTAGATTGGAAAATCATTGAAGACTTGAAGATTTGGTGCTCATTTTTATATTTGTAATGCTTGAGGTTTCGTTCGTGAAGTTGCTCTTTTTGGTGATTGAATCTGAGACATCCATTCCTAACTTTGAGGGGGAGAATGTTGGGTAGAAAGTTCTTCATTAGATGACTAGTGAAGACCTGGTTTCGGAAGACTCAATTATACATGTGGGATTGAAGCCTTCTGACATGAGAGAGAGAGAGAGAGAGAGTGTGTGTGTATGTGACTACTTGTTAGCACCTTTATAAATAGTGGGTTGCATACCACTATTAGAGTGTGCTTGAGAGATGCAACATTGAAAGTGTTAGTGTGAGCTATTTATTTTTCTAGATCTAGTTTATACATTTTTATAACAGCTTTTATAATCAAATACATCTCTTAGACACCCAAATCACCATGTTTATTGTGTTCTTTATAATTCTGCATGTCAAACCAAATGCTCATAATTCACTACACTATAACATTGTTGTATAATGGAAATAATGTTAAAATATGGTAATGACTTATAAAAAACATTTTGATTAATTTAAGCATTTTCTTAATCTATTTTGTATAACACATTAATGTAAGTGTGCTGCTATTATGGATGGAAGTTTTAAGAATAATATTCTATGTAAAGAAAATCCATGTATGTTACTGTTATGGTCTTACAAAATTTATATGTAATTGTTATTTAACATTCATATATGATGATCAATTTCAAAAAGAAATAGTTAAAATTAAAACCCAAAGAGTTATGGAATGGTTTCACAAAATTTATTGATACAGATAAACATGTTAACGATAGATGGCTTAGTGTATCATATGTGCAAAATAAGTTTGAATCTATTGTTGAAAACTGAATACGTTTCATGACCACATACATGATGAGTACATGTTTCAAAGCACATATCAGACATTGACATATCACAATGAAGAATATACTCTAAAGTTCTACATATGATTAAGGTTTTTTGAATCATGCATGAAATGATGGCTACAAGTTCAATGCACAAAGTTAGCATGTAGGACCGTCATCTTCATCCTCGTTGGATAAGGTTGGAATCCTCAAAATATGGTTCACACGAACGCCGTAGTTGATTTCGTGGAGTGTCGCAAAACCTTAGAGGTCTCTCGAGGATTTAGTTTCATATTACATTCAAAAGTTGAATTAATGAGTTGTTACAAGGTTTATCCCAACATTAAAATGAACTATTTCAAATGCAAGTGTAACCATTTTGTAATATTATGGCGAGAAACATATCTAACCTCCAACAACGAACGTGGTCATTGCTGCTTACGTTCGACCTTGATGCGTATAAGACGAGCTTGAATCGACCACCATCACCACACCAATATTAGGAGAATGGCAATGAGGAATATTTGGATGACGATAAGTAGATATACTATTAAACTTTGATTGCTATAAAAGAACATTGTATAACATCAAATGATAGTATTGTTATATATAAATTTTTGCGTTGTTTTATACAGTCTTTGGAAGAATAATAAAAATTAAATTTCAAAAAATACGACAACATGTCGTTGTAGATGTCGAAAAGATTTGCCAATGATACACTTTATAGCGACGTCAAGTCGTTATAATATGCCCCAACTATTTTTGAAAGGAAGACCTATGGACATGACATGCCGTCCTTATCTTTAATTTTTATTTTGTTCTTAATTTTTAATGTAACGACAAACGCTATAAAACATTTTTAGCAATAGCTAGATTAATTCTAAAGCAACGACATGTTGGAGTCTATACACATTCAACGACGACATAAGTCGTCATAGTAGAGGCTGTTTTCAATAGGGATGAGCAAGGAAAGCCAATTCCCATTTCCCAAGCTCAAACTGGTATTGCACCGAAACCATACAATACCCAAACCAAATACATGCATTTAGTAAGGTATTCATTTCCACTTTTCCAACCACTTTCATTTCGTACTACCGGTTCGGTACCCAAATATTTTCCAAAATCCCAAATCGAACCAAAAACTAAAGAGGCAACAAGATTTTCTAGATCTCTTAACCCAAATTTCAATCCATTGCTTAGATTTGAAAGATATAATTATACAAAGCATTACACCGTATACTAAAAGAATAAACAATTATATTCAATCTTTTCCTTCTAATTATACTTCGGAGCATGTAATATTTAGCTTGGTCAAAGATGTACTGAGAACTAATGAATATTCTTAATATTTAAACATCAAAAGAAAAGGTCAATATGAAGTTACTATAAAAAGCAATATATTGTTGTGTTTATCAAAAGATTTAATTATAAAGATAAGGATATGATGTGATATATACAACATAATGGACCAATGGTTTACTAAATATGATTTCCAAAGTGGTCGTATAATCATTTTTCCTAGTCCCGAAACCGTAAACGAACCGGTAACAAATATGTATCGGTATTTAATACTAGATTTCGTGTCAAAAAAGCACATCCCTAGGTTTTTGTACTACATGAGAAGATAAGAAGAATCTACCAACCATCCTGTTAAAAGAGTAGGACAAAAACTT
The DNA here is from genome assembly GCF_002870075.4 of Lactuca sativa. Lineage (NCBI taxonomy): Eukaryota > Viridiplantae > Streptophyta > Magnoliopsida > Asterales > Asteraceae > Lactuca > Lactuca sativa. Next base: position 170,381,253 of record NC_056624.2, on the reverse strand, counting down.
TTCACCTTACAAAATTAGAAAAATTATACTATCAAGGGTTTGATTTAATTTGTCCGACGGCATATATTTTACGGATTTGGTTTTGTAAGAAAATGATTACGTGTCTTTAACACCACAAAGGGGTCTCCGTCTATAGTGATATATGCATGTTGTAAAACTCAATTTATGTGATAAATATATAACGAATTAACGATCAAGAAATATTGAACCCTGAGTTAGAAAATACTCGTTTACTTTTCATATAAAAACAAAACAACCATAAGTTTAGTTTGAACCATTGATCTTGAAAAGCCCTACACCAATCAATTTTGATGCCAATTCCACATTGTTTAACTGCAACCACATGCAAAGCCTATGGTCTTGAAGAGACTGATCAATCTTGGTGCAAACAAAGGTTGGTTTTGGTGCTTAGAGAACGCCTGGGGGTTTGGAGACAATGAAACTGATACACTGCACTTGACGAACGTTGTCAAATCCAATAACACGGATGAAGGCATTGGGGTACTCCTTCTTGCATTCTTCAACCTCCTTCATGACCTGAGCTGAGTCAGTGCACCCGAACATAGGCAACTTCCACATTGTCCAGTATCTTCCATCATAGTATCCGGGGGAATGGTGGTGCTCACGGTAAACGAAACCATGCTATTATAAATACACACCACAAATATAAATATTTACTCACTTTACAATTAATTATGTTTTGTTTATATTAATCAATTAGTTAATAAAATTAATAAAAGGCGATTAAAAGAAATAGACCTCCAACTCGAATTCCAAGCAAGGAACCCACTTGTTGCGGAGAAGGTAGTCAATTTCCTTAGACAATGCGGCGTCGGACAATGGTGGTAGGTATGAAAGGGTCTCGTACTTCTTTAACCCTATTGGTGGCCACACCTGTATCACATAAAATTTGGTAAACTGATTCACATTCTGATACTGATTAGAATACTTAATTATGGTTTATCCACCATATATATACCTTCATGCATTGCACTCTTCCACCATTGCTGGGGAGGGAGGAAAAGTCGTTGTTAGCTTTCTTGGTGACTGGGAAAGTGACGTTAGACTTGAGACCAGTTAATGGAGCAGCCAAGCTGGCTTGGGTGGCGGTGGTCCGGCTGACAGTGGCGACAATGGAGGAGGAGATGGACGCCATTTATAAGTAATTTGCTGCTCTTCTCTTAGTAATAGTTAGGAATGGACTTCTAGAATCCAATGACTGATTTTAGTCCCTATTGATGTATAGGTATATATAGTACTACTTGCCATCTAACGGACAAAAACACATATATATCTTGATTCTAACGTATGGTGTGGCTGATGACATTACATGCATCATGTCCACAAAGATTTTAAAAGGATGTAATGCCTTATCATTGAGTAATTAACCATTTAGTAACGTATGGTGCATGTGGCTGATGATATCCACTATTTATTTATTTATTTATTTATTCATTTTTAACAGGAAATTTAATCTAATCTTATACTACTCCTAAATTCACATTTGTCTCAGACCAGATTTGAACCCTCAACCTAAAAAATAAATGACAACACCTGATACCGTTGGCTAGAATGTTCTTCCTCTCCATCTATCTCATCCTGTATCTTTCTCTCTCTCATCCTCTCTTTCACATGTTATCACGTGTTCATCCCTCTCTCCAACTTCTCCCCGCTCCAACAAAAGAGCTAAGGTAATCATTTTGTTTTTGTAAAAATTTATTTGAGTTTTTTTTTTTTTATTAAAATTTATGATATTTTTGTTGGAATAGTGTCTAAGGTTGCAACTAAATTAGACAAGTATTTGACCCGGTTGTGCATGATTCTTTTGGTTTGCCTTCACTATAGCAACTTGACAGGATGATTTATTATGAGAGAAGAAATATTATTAATATATTATGAGAATAATATAAGGAATAATAATATTATTATTTTATTAATATAAGTCATAAATTAATTAGAAATTAATTTGGTAACTTAAAGAGATTAATTGAATAAAGGGGCATAAACTGTCAATTGTATGATAGTTGTACTTTGGGCTATAATCCCTTATGGATAAGGGGTGGACGATTTCTAGGGCTAAGGATGGGCTTAGAATTCGTCCAAGGCTTATCATTAGGGTATTGGATTCCTTAGGGCCTAAGTTATCCAATTAGGGTTTAAGGATGAAACCCTAGGAGCCTCACTAGTATAAATAGACCCTAAGGGTTAAGGAAATCAACACTCTTGTAAGAGAAGAAACCCTGGCCGATTTTCTCTTCCCTTTCCACTCTCTCAAACCATCCTCTTGCTAGTTGGTGTTTGTAAGCCATTAGAGGAGTGACAATTGTGACTCTAAAGCTCCAAGGACAAGAAGATCAAGCAAGTGATTCAAGGTAATCTTCTAATTCTGGTTTCTTATTGTTATTATACTCTATTAGCCATTAGAAGTCTTGGATTCAATGCATGTTCAATTAGAGAAACCTAGATCCAAGCATTAGGGTTTGTATGTGCACATAGGAATGTTCATATGGCTAAAACCCATCAGTGGTATCAGAGCCTAGATTGGTTTCTATTGAATTGATACATTGGTTGCTTGTTTGATGCTTGCAAAATTCGAATTTTGTGTTTCTGCCTGATGGACTCCGCGAGTCCCATAGTGGACTCGGCGAGTAGGCTCGACTCGACGAGTCCATTGTGGTACTCGGCGAGTCCGAGCGTCAGAAAGAGCTAATTTCGGGATTTCTTGTTGTTTATCTTTTAGATACTTGCCTTAATCATATTAGGTCAATATAAATCCGATTTTATGATATATATGAGTATATTCTTGACCTAATTGAAGATATTTATCAATTAATAAAATATTTATTTCCTTATGTGATAATTGATTAATTAAATTGGTAAATTGTCTTGCAAGAAATTATTAAATAAATCAAATATGGATAATTATGTGATTAAATGTTAATTTAGATTATTTGTTATTTGATCCCCTATGTTTTGAAAAGTTTAAAACTTGCCCTCAAGTTTTGAAATTTATGTTTTGTGATTAAAAGTTTAATTTAGACAATTTAAATTTCAAACCCTAGAATTTTACAAGTTTAAAATTCAACCGTATACTAATATAATATTACAAGATTTATATATATATATATATATATATATATATATATATATATATATATATATATATATATATATATATATACAATGAAGGCACCATGTGAATTTGCATGGTAATTCACACCCACTTTGTGATCCTCGGTATCCCAGTCACAAACGAGAGGGGCATATCGAGATTTAAACATGCCATTGAAAAGTTTCAATGTATCTCATCCAAACCTAGGAATTCTCAATACATTTAGAACTTAAAGTTATGTTTTCATGGTGGAGAATTAGTGAATCGTCATTCACTTACCTTCAAATTGTTTGCATGTTAGATTACGGCATCCCTTTTCTAATATGTAAATATTGTTGTTGGATCCTAACCCTAATTTTCTTATTGGGTGATTATTAGGGATTCAAATTCTAATCTATCTTTGTCCTTTCTATTTTTTAGATGTCGAACGCGAACAACGCTGCTGCTAGCTCGTTCACATTGACGAGCCTTTGCCAAATGGTGACTTTCATGGGACGAAATTTAGCGAATGGATAAGATACATTCGCACAATTGCTCGCTAAGAGGACAAAGAGTATGTCCTCGATGAGAAGCTCGAGAAGATCAACCCAAAAATCGCTACTCCGGCTGAAATGACTGCTTTTGAGACTCATGAACGTGATGCAACGAAGGTTCATTGCATCATGATAGCCACAATGAACGCTGAATTCCAAAAGTCCTATGAGGACATGTATCCGTATGAAATGCACCAAGACTTGTTGGAGAGATACCACCAGAACGCGAGGCAAGAGCGTTACGAGATTTTCACTAACATGATTTCCGCAAAAATGGGTCGTGGAGAATCTCTAACCGTACACCTGCAAAAGATGCAAAGGTATGTTGATCGTCTTCGCAAGTTGAATGTTGACTTTGGGGAAGACTTGGCGATCGACATGGTGCTTCACTCTTGCCTCCGTGTTACAATCAATTTAGGATGACCTACCACATGAACAAAGAAGAGGTCACCATAAGTAAGCTCCAAGGTCTCCTTAGGGTTGCTGAAAGCAACCTCAAGGACAAGTCTATTGCACCCACTCCCAATCCACCCGCTGATCCTGTTTTGGCCATTGGGCAAGGAAGAGGCAAGAAGAGGAAGGCTCCGTCTAAGAGCCACCGCAAGGGAAAGTCCCGAGATGGTTCCTCCTCTAGTGGAACCAAAGTTGATCCCGCTAAGCCTAACCCTAACCCAAAGGAGGCAGAGTGCCATCATTGCCATAAAATAGGGCATTGGAAGAGAAGCAGCCCAGAATACTTGCAAGCCATAAGGGAAGGAAAGATCAAGCCGTCTTTCGCAGGTATATACACAATTAAATCTAATGATTCATCTCATGCTATTTCTTGGGTCCTTGATACCGATTGTGGTTACCACATTTGTTCTGAATTGCAGGGACTAAGAAAAAATAGGGATGTGGAGCATGGAAGAATAAATCTAATCATGGTGAACAGAAGATCGTCGCCTGTGACCAAGATTGGAGTGTATTCTTTAGTGCTTAGGAATGGTTTATGTTTAGATTTGAACAATTCTTGCTATTCGCCAGAAATGGCAAGAAACATCATTTCATTTCATGGTTTGTTTAGACAAGGATTTAGATTTTCTTTTAATAATGAGAATGGTTCTATTTGTGCTTATCTAAATGGTGTCTTATATTTTGAAGCAATACCATGTAATGGAATTTATGAAACTGTTATGATTGTAGATAACCTAGGAAATGATGTTTTATGCATTGATTCTTCCAATGGTATGGATAGAGCATCCTTGTGGCATTGTCGTTGTGGACATGTCAACAAGAAGCGCATAGCCCAATTCCAAAAGGATGGAGTGTTGGAGTCATTCGACCTTAGGGAAGATGACACATGCGAGTCTTGTTTGCTTGGAAAGATGACTAAGTCACCCTTCACTAGTACGTGTGAAAGGGGTGAGGGTCTATTGGACCTCATACATACCGATGTATGTGGACCGTTTAGATCAACCACGAAGGATGGAAACCGCTTCTATGTGACTTTCACCGATGACTATAGTAGATATGGGTATATCTAGTTAATCAAGCAAAAGTCAGAAACGTTTGAAAAGTTCAAAGAATTCAAGAATGAAGTGGATAATCAATTGGGCAGGAAAATCAAGATGCTTCGATCCGATCAAGGAGGAGAATACCTAAGTCTTGAAATCCATGACTATCTCAAGGAGTGTGGAATAGTTTCACAATTGACACCACCTAGGACACAGCAGTTGAATGGTGTGGCAGAAAGGCGTAACCGAACCTTGTTAGACATGGTCCGCTCTATGATGAGTCATGCTTCACTACCTATCTCATTCTGGGGTTATGCCTTAGAGACTGCCGCCCATATCCTTAACCGAGTCCCTACTAAGAAGGTTGCCAAAACACCTCACGAGATATGGACAGGGAAAGCTCCCTCGTTAGCACATATAAAGGTTTGGGGTTGCGAGGCTTTCGTAAGACGAGATACTCACGGCAAGCTTGAACCTCGTAGTGAGCGATGTATTTTCATCGGCTACCCGCAGAAATCCTTAGGATATCTCTTCTATAGACCGAAGGACAATGTTGTCTTTGTTGCGAGGAGAGGAGCTTTCCGAGAGCGAGAACTCATAAGACAAGGAGACAGTGGGAGGCAAATCGAGCTTGAAGAGATTCAAGAGTCGATAGATGAAGGAACCTCTACCGCTGGCACTCAACCCGAGGAGGAAACTCTGGTTGAACCGATTGACAAGTCCTTACCTCTTAGACGTTCCGAAAGAGCTAGAGTTCAACCCCAGTTTTATGGTTTTCATATTACTACCGAAGGGGACACGTATAATAGTGATGGTACACTAATAAATCTAGATGAACCTAATAGCTATAAGGAAGCCATGGCAGGCCCGGAGTCTGCGAAATGGAAAGAGGCGATGGACAGCGAGATCCATTCCATGTATGACAACCAAGTTTGGAATTTGGTTGATAATGTGCCTGGACGTAAGACCGTTGGGTGCAAATGGATCTTCAAGAAGAAGACTGACGTGGATGGAAATGTACACACATATAAGGCGCGATTGGTTGCAAAGGGCTTTACTCAAACTCCCAGAGTTGACTATGATGAGACCTTCTCACCAGTTGCGAAGATAAAATCTATTAGAGTGATGCTAGCAATTGCCGCATTTCATGATTATGAGATTTGGCAAATGGATGTCAAAACCGCTTTTCTTAATGGGAAGTTGACTGAGGATGTTTACATGGCTCAGCCAGAGGGTTTTGTTGATCCGAAGCATCCAAATAGAGTGTGTAAGCTTGAGAAGTCCATTTATGGACTTAAGCAAGCGTCTCGCAGATGGAATCTTTGCTTCGATGAGAAAGTCAAAGAGTTTGGATTTGTACGAAGCGAAGATGAATCATGTGTATATGTCAAAGCCAGTGGGAGTATAGTAAGCTTCCTCGTTTTGTATGTCGACGACATACTACTCATAGGAAACGACGTCCCGACTCTGCAGGAGGTTAAGTCCTGGCTCGGGAAGTGCTTCGCTATGAAGGACCTTGGAGAGGCTTCCTATATTTTGGGAATAAGGATAGTGAGAGAACGAAGTAAGAGACTAATAGGACTTAGTCAGAACACTTACTTAGATAAAGTACTAAAACGTTTTAGTTTGGAAAACTCGAAGAAGGGAGAATTACCAATACAAAGTAATGCCAAGTTGAGTAAGACTCAAAGTCCGAGTACCGAAGCTGAAATAGCAGAAATGAGCCGAGTTCCATACGCTTCCACAGTTGGCTCAATCATGTATGTTATGACTTGTACTCGCCCTGATGTAGCCTTTGCTTTGAGTATGGTTAGTAGATATCAAGGGAACCCTGGCAGAGCCCATTGGATTGCGGTCAAGAATATCCTTAAGTACCTTCGGAGGACGAAGGAATGGTTCTTAGTTCTCGGAGGGAGTGATGACTTGAAGGTGCGAGGGTATAGTGACGCTAGTTTTTAGACCGACAGGGACAACTACCGTTCGCAGTCGGGCTGGGTCTTTACCCTGAATGGAGGAGCAGTAACTTGGAAAAGTTCCAAGCAGGAAACCGTAGCTGATTCAACGTGTGAATCAGAGTACATTGCAACGAGCGAAGCGTCGAAGGAGGCAATATGGTTGAAGAACTTCATCAGTGATCTTGGAGTTGTATCTCCCATAAAGGAGCCCATGGAGATTTTCTGCGATAATGAAGGAGCGGTTGCCTTGACCAAGGAACCGAGGGATCATGGTAGATCTCGACATATCGACAGAAAATATCACTTTATTAGACATCGTGCAGAAGAAGGACAACTTGTGGTGAAGAGGATATCATCAGAAGATAACCCAGCAGATCCGCTTACGAAGGGACTGAGTAGGGTTAAGCACTTGCAGCATGCTAGGAGTATTGGACTGAAGGATGATATTAGTATAGATTAGATATTATTAGAAACGTGTAATAGATAAATGTAATTAACATTTGATGATTAAATTAAAAGAGTATTATTTATGAGTAATGTTACTGTCTTATGTTAATTGTTTAACTATTGTTTCACTTTGCATTTTTTGACTTCCAGAATAATTGAGTTTATTAAGAATAATCGAATTATTCAAATTGTCCACAATTGTTCGTATGTTGGAAGTAGGTATGAATGAAGATTGTCATGAATTGATGTGTAGATTGTCTAAATGGTATTAGACATAGCAAAAGTTTGCTACAACGTTGATGAGTGCTTATGAACTAGTTTTGAGCATTGGAACAGACCCGCGCTTGCTGTAATCACCTTATGGAATATGATAAAAAGAGTGATCGCAAGACGATAATACATATAGTCTTAAAACCTAGATATATGGTTTGTTATATGTTAATTGATTGTTCATTGATAATGCGAAACCGAATCAGTAACTTGATGTTATAAAACGCATAGTTGATTAATGAATAAGTAAATGCATATAAGTAGAAGTTTATTTGTTACTTTTATCCTAAGAGGGTAAAAGCGATATCTCGGCCACTCGATGATTTGATTTGACTTATGTGCCGGGACCGGTCAGAACTAAATTGATGTGTTCGATTAAGTTCTATGTCAAATGAATCTGAAATCGAGAAACCAAATGCTAGAAAAATTGGTTCCATAGAATTGTCAGCATGATATCTAAACAGAGGACTATACGATCCCTTATCTGAAGGACAAGATTGATTAGATCAGAGTTTGACAGTGTCTTTGAGAGATACGATTACTAATCGGATTATACTTGTGTATATAGTTACTAGACTTATCCAAGTGGGAGACTGTTGGAATAGTGTCTAAGGCTGCAACTATATTAGGCAAGTATTTGACCTGGTTGTGCATGGTCCTTTTGGGTTGCCTTCACCATAGCAACTTGACAGGATGATTTATTATGAGAGAAGAAATATTATTAATATATTATGAGAATAATATAAGGAATAATAATATTATTATTTGATTAATATAAGTCATAAATTAATTAGGAATTAATTTGGTAACTTAAAGAGATTAATTGAATAAAGGGGCATAAACTGTCAATTGTATGATAGTTGTACTTTGGGCTATAATCCCTTATGGATAAGGGGTGGATGATTTCTAGGGCTTAGGATAGGCTTAGAATTCGTCCAAGGCTTATCATTAGGGTATTGGATTGCTTAGGGCCTAAGTTATCCAATTAGGGTTTAAGGATGAAACCCTAGGAGCCTCACTAGTATAAATAGACCCTAAGGGTTAAGGAAATCGGCACTCTTGTAAGAGAAGAAACCCTGGACGATTTTCTCTTCCCTCTCCACTCTCTCAAATCATCCTCTTGCTAGTTGGTGTTTGTAAGCCATTAGAGGAGTGACAATTGTGACTCTAAAGCACCAAGGACAAGAAGATCAAGCAAGTGATTCAAGGTAATCTTCTAATTCTGATTTCTTATTGTTATTATACTCTATTAGCCATTAGAAGTCTTGGATTCAATGCATGTTCAATTAGAGAAACCTAGATCCAAGCATTAGGGTTTGTATGTGCACATAGGAATGTTCATATGGCTAAAACCCATCAATTTTTTGTGGAAGATTTCATTTTGTGATTTTTTTGTTTGGTAAATGTGATATATAAACAGGTAAATGAAATTAAAATAACAAGACTTTTAACGGCGATTTCAGAATCAGTTAATCGCAATCACAGGATATTCGCCTGCGGGATCAAACGTCGGTTGGTATCCTTGCCGGAAGTGCTTACTATGTATTGGAAGATGGGTAATAATGATTGGGGTAGAAGGAGGAACATGCATGGTGATACTAGGGTTCAAGATGGAAGACATCATGCAAAAGGTATGGTCCTTAATTCTAAGATTTCGTCTTTCTTTATCACGAACTTTCCCGATTCAGTACAAGTAGTTGACTTGTGGTGGGTATGTGGTCGTTTGGGTAATATAGTGGATGCTTTTATATCCACTAAATTGTCCAAAAGGGGGAAGTGATTTGGTTTTGTTAGATTTTCTAATGTTCGTAGTGAAGATCGAATGATCAAATGTCTATGTGAGGTCTGGTTTGGGACGTATAAGATGTTTGCTTCATCTCCTCGATTCAAAAAAGAGGACATTAATCCAATGTAGGAGAAAATTGATCTGAAGACTAGTGACAAGTTTGTCTATAACTCACATGTCTCGTCTTCTTTAAATTCTTATGCAAATAAAATATCAACATGTTATCATGGTTGGGGTAAATCTAAAAAGCATACGAATGATGCTCAAGATCTGGAAGGGGAAAATGGGAATAAATCTGTTGAAAATGTGCATTATACTCACTCTGCAGCCTCGGTGAATGAAAAAATGCAGATAATGTCCCCAGTTCAGTCCTGTTCAGAACTGCAGGCAAGTCCACGTCCATGCGAGTCTCCAAATCAAATAGCAACAACTCCTAATAAGATTGTCCAGCAGCCTTCACGATCTTCTGAAACAACGCCTACTATTCCTATTACTGATCTGTCGATGCAAGCTTCTAATGAGCAGAACTTGGTACAGGCCCCGATTATTCCTCATGATACTAATCCTATGAATAATGTTTCACATATTGCTCATATTGGTTTTTCGGGGGGGGGGGGGGGGGGGTATGCTCGGATGTCGGGGGTTGAAGTCTCGGAGGATTCGTTGTCACATCCTCCAGGTTTTTCTGAAAGGATTAATGGTGATTATAATTTGGGTTCAGATTGCTGTGTTAGTGAAAATTTGGGTACTAAGGAAATAAAAAAGATGATGGCAACGGGTCAAAAAGTTGGTTTTAAGATGGATGGATGTTTGGAACAAGTTACGAGAGTGGTGAATCGGGAGGGAATTATAAAACAGTAATTAATGAATTGTTTGTCTCTGAATATCCAAGGAGCAAGTTGTTTAGATAAGAGGGGATGGGTGAAATCGTTATGTCATAAATTTAAAATTAATGTTTTAGCTGTTCAAGAAACGAAGATGGAGCTTATTGATTTTTTGGTGGTTCGTTTTTTTTGGGGAAATGCTTCATTTTGTTATGCGTATTCTCCTTCTCGTGGCAATGCGGGGGGTATTCTCGTCATTTGGGACAAAGATAGGTTTAATAAAAAAAGGGTCATTTCATCGGATTGGTTTGTAGCAGTGGAGGGTGTTTGGATTTCTTCTGGGACAGAGGTTGTTTTTGTTTCCGTTTATGCTTCGCAAGGGACTGCTAGTAAAACACAACTGTGGGGAGAGATTGGTCAATTGATGAGTTCTTGTTTGGGGGAGTTTGTTATTATGGGAGATTTTAATGAAGTTCGTGATGAATCAGAACGTATGGGGTCTCAGTTTTATCCTGCTTCAGCTAGGGTCTTCAATTAGTTTATTGAGGATGCGAATCTATTTGATATTGCTTTGGGTGGTCCTCGCTTCACTTGGATCAATAAGTGGGGTACTATGTTTAGCAAGTTGGATCGGTTTCTGGTGTCAGAGAGGCTTTTGGTAGTATTTCCTCATCTCTCAGGGATGGTGTTAGAGAAGAGAAAATCGGATCATAGACCTATCCTGTTGATGGAGCACTTTGTTGATTATGGTCCTAAGCCTTTTTGGTTTTTCCACTCTTAGTTTAATCATGCTGATCTTGATGAGGTGGTTCACAATTCCTGGTCTTCAGTTATTGAGGGTGAGGATATAATTAACCCCTGGGTTATTTTTAAGAAGAAACTCCAGCTTCTTAAGTATAATCTTAGGGTTTGGTATCATGCTGTTCGGGAGGGTATGGATAATAAAAGAAAAAAGTTACAAGACAACATTGAATCGATTGATATCATTCTTATGGAGGGAGATGGTACAGCTAGCCTTAGGGAACAACGAGTAATAGTCTTAAAGGAGCTGGCAGATTTAGATCACCTAAACAGAATGGATATAGCACAGAAGGCAAAAGTTCAGTGGAGTATTGAGGGGGATGAAAATTCAGCTTTTTTTCATGGTGCAATGAACAGGAAAAGGTGTCAACTAGCAATTAAAGGTGTTATGGTGGATGGTGTTTGGGTTGATGATCTGGGGAGGGTAAAAAATGAATTTCATAATTTTTATAAATCCCTTTTTTCTAAGAACATAGTGACGCGTCCCTCTATAGACCCTTCTCTGTTTCATATTCTTTTAGAGGATCAGGTTCAGTTCCTACAGGCTCCTTTTACTATTGAGGAGATTAAAAGGGCGGTTTGGGATTGTGGTTCAGATAAGGTTCCTGGTTTAGATGGTTTTTCTTTTGGCTTTATTAAGCGTTATTGGGATCTTATTTCTCTGGATGTGGTGGCGTTTGTGCAACATTTTTATACACTCTCTCTTATACCTATGGGATGTAATACTTCTTTCTTCTCTATCATTCCTAAGGTTCGGGACCCGAAGGTCATTAGAGATTTTAGGCCTATTAGTCTTATTGGCTGTCAATACAAGATTATTAGTAAGCTCTTAGCTAATAGGTTGGCGGAGGTTGTTGGTTCTGTTGTTAGTTTGGAGCAGTCTGCTTTTGTTAAAGGAAGACAAATTTTGGATAGCCCTTTTCTTTTGAATGAGGTGGTAGCTTGGAGTAAGGCTTCAAAAAATCCTCTTGTGATTTTTAAAGTGGACTTTGAGAAGGCTTATGATTCTCTATCTTGGGAGTATCTTTTGGAGATTATGTATATTATGGGTTTTGGATCGGTTTGGTGCGATTGGATACGGGAGCTTTTGAGTACGGCTAGGGCTTCAGTTTTACTTAATGGCTCTCCTATTGATGAGTTTCAGATTTGTAGAGGGTTAAGGCAAGGAGACCCTTTGTCTCCTTTTCTTTTTATCTTGGCTATGGAAGGATTTCATGTTGCTCTGCTTAAAGCTCAACAAGCACACATTTTTCGGGGAATCTCTATTGGTAACATTCACATATCCCATTTGTTTTACGCTGATGATGTTGTTTTGCTCTCTAATTGGGATCCAGAGAACGCCAAATGCATTTTACATATTTTGAGGTGTTTTTATATGGCTTCGGGTCTTAAAATTAACCTACAAAAAAGCAAGATGATTGGCGTTGGGGTTTCTACTAATCAAGTGGAGTTAGTGGCTTTAACATTGGGGTGTCTTCTAGATTCGGTTCCTTTCGTTCATTTGGGTGTCCCTGTAGGCCAGAATATAGCAAGAGTGTCTGCTTGGTCTGTTATTGAGGATCGGTTCCGTGCTAGATTGTCCAGGTGGAAAGCGAAGGCTTTATCTATTGGGGGCCGTCTTACTTTGATAAAGTCTGTCATTGGAAGCGTGGGTAGTTATTTGATGTCCATATTTATGACCCCGATTACTGTTCTAAAATCTTTGGAGGCACTACGTTCTAGATTTTTTGGGGGGGGGGGGGGGGGTAGATTTAGAAGAAACATGTATGCATTGGGTCCATTGGAATAGAGCTTTAGTAGATAAAAAAGAGGGTGGCCTAGGAATTGGAAGCTTGTTCTCTTTTAACCGGTCTCTTCTTTTTCGTTGGTGGTGGAGATTCTTTCATAACTCTGATTTGATTTGGGTCAAGGTGGTGAAAGTTTTACATGGTCCTAATGGGGGTCGTTTTTCTCAGTCTTTGTGTACAGGGTAGACAGGACCTTGGAGTGGGGTTATTCAGATGTTAGCACAGCTTAGAGATCAGGGTGTGTATTTGGTCTCTCTTTGTCCGATTAGGGTTGGAGATGAAAGTAACACGTCTTTTTGGCATGGCATTTGGAAAGGTGATCAACCTCGAGCATCGTCTATTCCTAGGATTTATGCGTTGGATGTGCATCGGAATGTCTCGATTAAGGAAAGGTTTCGGGTTGGTTGGAGTGTTGCCTCTCTCAGACGACTTCCTAGAGGTGGTATTGAGCAGACCCAATGGGATGTGTTTAGCGCTTTGGTGCAAGACCTTCAGCTTCATTCTTATCCTGATCGGCTCGGATGGTCTATTGATGTTTCAGATTCTTTTTCAGTTGTTTCTGCTAGACACCATATTGATAACGCTTTGTTGATTACGGGTGGCGGTGAGACTAGTTGGAATAATTAGGTTCCTATCAAGTTAAATATTTTTATTTGGAGGTTGCGGTTGCGTAGTATCCCCACCAGAGAGAATTTATCTCATCGGGGAATTATGATTAACTCAATCATGTGCCCCATTTGTTCTAATTCAGTAGAGTCGATTGATCATTTATTTGCAGAGTGTAACCAAATAAGAGATATTTGGTTTCGTCTTGCTGTATGGTGGGATGTCCAGATTCCAATCCAGTTGTCCATTGATTCCATTATGTCGTGGTCTTAGTTCACGGGTTTGAGAGGCGGTCAAAGAAAAGCTTTCGAAGTGGTACTTATTACTACTTTTTGGTGCTTATGGAATTTTCGGAATGCTAGTATTTTTGGATCGTTGATGCCAAGGAAATCTTTAATTTTTGATGAGGTGGTTCAGAGGTGTTTTTTTTGGATTTCTAATAGATGTAATAGAGCTAAGATAGGATGGACTAATTGGCTTCATAGTGCTTGTAAGTTGTTGTAATGTCTCTCTTTTTCTAGCTTCTAGCTAGTTTTTATAAAAAACCCGCCATTCAAAAAAAAATGTGATATATATCTTTTTTTCATTCTTGTATTTTATGTTTATGATGTTTTTAGCCAAATTACATGTTTGAATTTTATTTTGAAAAATAAAAATCATAATTTGACACCTAAATAGAATGTTTTTTGTAATTTTGGAAGAGGTACGCATAAACATTCATAGATTGTTTGTTTGGTGTTCATGTATATCCTCCTTAATAAATGAAAGTTTTTTTTGCCACATGTCAATTTCTTATGAGTTTTGATACTTGTCATTTTATGATATTTTTGAAATAAATATTATTTAGTTGTTAATTTTTTATTTGTTTTAATTTTTAAAATTAAAATCATATATATATATATATATATATATATATATATATATATATATATATATATATATATATATATATTAAATTGCAATAAATACGTTTTTTCCTTTCTTATTTTAAAGTTGTATATAAAAAAATATTTTATGTTTACATTTTAATTTAATGTTTAATTTTTTTTAAATCAACCCATGTAATACATGAGTCTTACACCTATTATATTATTATTGCGAGTTGCCAATTTGAAACTTATGTGGAATATGTATTTGTGTCTTGCTATAAATGAAATACTTTATTCACATTCCAGCTTGTTCTCGCCTCCTTGGGGTGCATCCAGGGGCAGATTGCCCCCTCAAAAATAAAACCACCTATTAAAAATTAAAAATTTAGCAAAAAACTCTTGTAAAGTTATTACTAATATGAGCAACATAGTTACAATTTAGCCACCTTGAATTTTAAAAACACTAAAAAAGAAGGCTTTGTGATAGATTATAATCAGAGGTGGCAAGTTTCGATTCAATCCATAACCCGATATTGACCCAACTCGAAAATAAACGAGTTTGGATTGAGATTTTTGACCCGCCAACTCACCAACTCGCTAACCCATTTATTTCATGGGTTGGGTTGGGTTATCTGTTTGGGTTCGCGGGTCAACCCACCAATCCGTATATATATTTTACATTTAAAAAATAGATATATTTAATTATTAATGAAATATGATTTCCTTTCGTATTCGTAATATTTGGTATCATTATATTCCTTCCGTATTCGTATGTGGCTAGTTTGAGTTTGCGGTGTCGTAATAAAAAAAAAGTACATGTCATCATTTTTAGATACTCATGAGTCACGAATGAAGAACACATCCACCATACCACCACTAGTCGGCGGCATCTCCTCACGTCCTCACCCCTTCACCCGCTCATCGCCGATTCTCCGGTCACCTACTATCCCACGCCTACAAGCCGTCGACTCATCGGCTACTCAACTTACACAACACCAACCGACGGGAGAAAAGTCCGAAAACACACAAATCGACCACTCTCACTCACTTGTTTATTTTTCTATTTTATTTGGATGTTAATGACTTTTATGACTTTTTGTTGGAAACTGTTTTCTTGATTTTAATGACTTTAATCACTTTATGAATTTATGTTGAAAAAACCTTATTTTTTTATGTGTTGTTTATTTATTAAACGGGTTATGTGGGTTGGATTCGACCCATTAACATGTGAACCCGCGTACTCATATACTTAAACAGGTTATAATGGATGAGTTTGGTTGAGATTTTCAACCTATCAACCCGTGACCCGCCAACCCATATATATTATATGGGTTGGGTTGAATTTATGTTTTCTGACCTGCTAACCCATGACCCGTCAACCCAAACCCAACCCAATTGTAAGATCTAATTATAGCACACCAAGCTCATACTCTTCCTTTTATAAAGCCCACAAATCTTCCAAACTTCTATTTCCCACCGATATGGGAATATGACATTCGTAATTGGTAAATCACTTTACCTCTTTCATTATGTATAATAAAGGCATGTGATCCGTTTCATCCAAATACTAATGTTGGGTTCCACTCGATGGATTATCACTTTGTTTTATTCATTATTGTATATTTATTTTTAAATTCATTATATAAATACCATCTAAATTCCCTACAGAAGAGATAAGCCTATATACAATTTCTTTTAAATTTTGGTTTGAAAAAAACTTCCAATGCTCAAATGGCAACATTTTTTGCCCACACCTGAAATTTTTTCTAGGTCCGCCCCTGGGTGCATCTTTTAGTTACGTAAAATTTCATATTAACATGTTTGTGGATCTTTTAGTGTAGCTTTAGTGTTTTTTTTTTTTTTCTTAGGAACAATGCTTATTTTGTTAA
Source organism: Lactuca sativa (assembly GCF_002870075.4). NCBI lineage: Eukaryota > Viridiplantae > Streptophyta > Magnoliopsida > Asterales > Asteraceae > Lactuca > Lactuca sativa. The sequence continues at coordinate 170,364,881 of NC_056624.2, read as the reverse complement.
AAGATAAAGTATGTTGCATATAATGATAAACATGTAAAGTACATTGCTCATAGAAAAATTGTAACACTTGTGCCTTGGTATGTGCCTTATGACCCTTGAGTATTCAATAATTTCATTTTGGTCCTTGAAGTAGTACGCGGGGCGTACCACTTGGTATGTTTAGCATACTGGTTGAGAAGCAAGTACACGGGGCGTACCACTTGGTACGCTTAGCGTATTGGGTTGGTGGCGAGACGGGATTTAGGTCGCATACACTAGGCGTATGTAGACTTTAATGAAACCCTAATTAGGGGTGTTGCATCCTATTTAAGCATCTTTATCTTCTGGGGTTGGCCTCTTTACCAGCACCCAAAGCCTCCATAACCCTAAAATGAGTTGTAGCCTCCATTGTCAAGCATTTGAGCCTTTGAAGAGAGCTTGGTGTTCATTTTGTTCATTATGAAAGAGTTAGAAGATCATGAAGTTGCTAAGCTTGGAGAAGGAAATCTTGCATCCAGAACCACTACCCATTTTGCAAGAAGTTTGATGTATCAAGTTCTTATCTTGGTTGTTATATGCTTAGATCTCTTTTTTTGGTTAAATAGTTATGTTTTTAGCCATGGTTTGGATGGATGTTGGGATTAGGACGTCCCAAAGGCTTATTCTTTCAGATCTAAGGTCTTTATGGGCTCCTTCGGCATAAAGGTGCCAACTTTATGGAGTTTAGGGGCCTCATGCACTCATTAAGTCCTTCATTAAGTCCTTTTTGAGCTTTAGAGCTTCTTATGGTCATGCGCGGACGTAAATTTAGCAACTTTACGTGATATTTCAGCTTAAGGAGGTTAGATCTACACTTTGCGGTGAAGTCTTAATGAGTTAAGTGCTTAATGAAACATCCCAAAAATACAGACCACAAATTTCTTTTTAAAATCATTTATAATAAAACCATAAGTCATCCATCATGATAAAGAAAATCATAAATCATGTATCTCAAAATATCATGTCAAATGTTGTATCAAATCATATGATAAAAATATCATAGTCGAACCAATCCCAGGTTGAAACTGTGGTGTGTGTCATGCGATCATCCCGAGCCCTTCCCTTTGCTAGTGGAAGCACCTGAAACCAAAACTGAAAACCGCAAGCACAAAACTTAGTGAGCTCCTCAAACTACCATATACCATACACATAATATATAACTTAACCTTGGACACCGCCCAACTACATCGGGACAAACCCGGTATCGGTTTACCCGACACTGGGCCCCGCCCGACATTCAACCGCATCGGGCATCGGACCCCGTCCGACATTGGGCTTGCCCTGATATACATACAACATAGCATAACAAATAACATAAGCATATAACATGAGCATATAAACATTCATCGGGCTGACCCGGCATCGGACCGGAGTCCGAAACACTTAACACATAAAATATAGGCTACCATACATCGGGCTTACCCTGACGTCGGACCGAAGCCCGGAACACATAACACATATGATGCAAGAATCACAAAGACATCAAACATACATAAACATTCCTCGAGACCACCCAGACATCAAACCGTCATCCGGAAAGCATATAACCTACATCAGGTCTTGCCCGAGATCGGGCCGTAGCCTGAAACTACAAACGACTAAATGGGCCGACATTGTGGCTTTAGACCCGTTCCTACTGGAGAAAAATCACCTCGTAAGGCTGACTGCTGAAACTCGAGTGAAGAATCTCTGACTACTGCTCCGACGACTCCATGGCTATGAACTGCATAATACACTTAATCAAAATCTGATAATCCTTTTCAGGGTAAAATGACTATTTTACCCTTGGTCAAAGTCAACATCCAGGTCAAAGTCAAAGTCAAGGTCAACTCTCAGTCAACCCCAACTCGGCGAGTTCATGCACTACTCAACCTCGTGGTTAACTAAGTCAACTCGTCGAGCCCCTTCCCAGACTCATCGAATTCTTCATGTCATAGCATCGGGACACAATGACTTTAACTCGTCGAGTCCCTCCTTGGACTCGTCGAGTTGTTCAGTTTCCTAGTCCTAATCTTGTCCAACTCACTGAGCCATCTCCTAGACTCAAATGTTTTACTCAAAACCAGAAAAGGGGTTAGGGTTCACGACCCGAATCGCCGAGTCCAAGAACAACTTGTCGAGTCCTCCATATGACCAATCCATTCAGTTGATTCTAATCCATTCCAATGCTTCCAACTTGTAGATCTGGACTCCTTAGACTAGCATTACACACAAAGTTGCTAACTTTACGTGCATGCATGGTGTTATGAAGCTAAAACAACCATTACAAGCTAACATGAAGGTCTAAGTCATAGAATAGGGCCATGGCTGAATAAAGGTGGAAACTTTGAGCTTCTAAAGTTCAAGAGTGCCCATGAAGTCCTTTCATCCCCAAGAGTTCAAATCTCAGAATGACCTTGGAAATGGCCCAAAAATGACAACATACAAGCTAAAAAGGAGATTTAAGTGAATAGTAGCCAAGGTATAAGCTTTATACCTCTATCAAGAAAAAAAAATGAGTCCTTAGCTTTGGATCTCCAACCTTTCTTCTGCAACTCCAAGCCTTTGCTTCCTTCTTCTAGCTTTAAATAACAAAAATGGCAAGAAATAGCTCAATATCACTCAAGGTTGATTAGGGTTTCGAGATTAGGGTTTGGAGGTGATGGAGGCTAGGGTGGAGGCCAAATATGATGCTTAAATAGGATGCAAGCCCTAAAGATTAGGGACTCATCCAGCCTGTCCTACTCGTCTAGTCAGGACTTCGAATCGTCGAGTAGCTCACTTAAAACCCGCACATATTCTGCCTTCTACTCGACGGGTTAGGGCCACCAACTCGTCGAGTAGCCCTTCCAAAATGAATAAATAATTAAGTTAAATGCATACCAGGAAACCAGACGTTACACTTAAAGTAGAAGGTGGTTGATTTGGTTGACTACGTTGGGTGTACAAGCCCTCAAGCCAGTACGCTTAGCGTACAAGCTGAGTACGCCCCGCGTACTCAGTCAGGTGGCCATTCGATGTTGGGCTTTAGGGTGTGGCTTCGTTTTAGGCTTAGAAGGTTAGGGTTTAGTTGGGCCACTTGATTTTGGGAGTTTTTAGGCCAGGAATATTATTGGGCCTTAGGCTAAGGCCCATGTAAAGGGATTGGGCCAAATTGGAAATTGGGCTATATTTTGGGCCTTGATGGATTTGTTTAGCTTTTGGTCCCATTGGATTGTGGTTATGGGTTTCATTCTTGGACCAAGCTAGGTTAAGGGTAAAATGGTCTTTTTACCCCCAAGTAGGGATTTTTGGTTATGATGTAGATCCCAAATGTTAATTAGTGTTTATTTGGTAATTGATAGCTCGAGGAGCTATAGGATCAACAGTCAGGTATCATTTGTTTCATTCAACTTTTCGAGGTGAGTTTCTTTACTAGGTTTAACAGGTCTAAGGCACCACTGGTTATGTCAATATACTTGTTGTTTGTGCCATACTTGTATGTGCTTGTATATGTATGTTTATTAGGCGGGGCCCGTTATGCAAGTGTGGGTGGGGCATGTATCTCATTTGGTGGGCCCGTTATATGATATTTTTGGAATGAAGTATCTTAGGTAACTCACTAAGCTTTCTGCTTATGGTTTTTAGTTTATGTTTCAGGTACTTCCGATTCCAAAGGGAAGAGCTCGGGTTAACTGCATCGTACACACCATATGGATTTTGTTTAAGGGACTTACTTTGATTTTAATGATGTTTGACATATATATTATATTGGGATGTATGAACAATGTTTTGGAATACTGTCCTTACTTAAATCAAAATGAAATTTTTGGGTCATAATTTTTGGATGTTTCAAGTTGGTCTTAGAGCCTTGGTTTGAGGGATTCAGGCACACTCTCGGGTGTGTCTGAACTCAAACTGAGGATTTGGTAAAGTTTTTAAAAATAAACGTGTTTTATGAAAAGGTGTTCTAAAATAAGAAAGGGTGTGGTGCATGCAATCAACCGAGCTCAAGTAAGTTTTCCCAAAATACTCGTACATGTTATTTAACATGCTTTGATATGTGAATCTGTGAATTGCATGCTAGTTAGGGATAAGGTTCTACTCAGTTATGCATGATATAATGCTAGGAGAGTTGCCTTTGTATGCCTGTTGTATGAGCTTGTAGACTTGCATGCTAGTACTGATCAGTCAGTGATAGGTTGACCTAATTAAGTTATGGTTGGTTCCGATACTTGATGCTTGAATGCTGCTTGCTTAGTGCTTTTTAGGAGTTCTAGATAGCTTCAGCTAACTAGTAAACGAATATGCAAAGTTATATATTATGGGAACTAAATAATTTTATAAGGTTAGGTTTTTAACTCTATTGTGCAACTCTTGTTTGAGTACAACCGTTTTAGTGTGAGACCTCTCATTTGAAGAATTATCTAGTTTTAGTGATATGTAATTGTATTCTCGAGCTAGTTATAGGAAGTTTGTAACACCCAAAGTCTGGAAGGCCAAGAAAGGAAAGAAAACCCTAATTTTAAGGGGCGACTTGGCGAGTCCAAGGAGGAACTCGGCAAGTCCGAGCGGGATCCGGGTCGAGGAGTAAGTGACCGACTCGGCGAGTCGGCCAAGGAGACTCGACGAGTCTGGTCTGTGCGAGGAAAACCCTAAATTCGGGACTTCGAGCCTATTTAAGCGCCTTATTTTCTTCCCTAGGGTTCCTTTATTGCCTCTCTAACCCAGGACACCAAACCCTAGCCGCCATATCCATTGTTTGAGCCAATTATTGCCTTGAAGAGTGCATTAAAGCTTGGAGAAGGAAGAAGGATCTTGGAGGTGCAAGAAGGGACTATAGATCTAGGATTGGGAAGATATTTATGAGCATTTGGAGGTAATAAACTAGCTCTTGGACTCTTTTACACCTAGATCTGTGTGTGAGTGTTGGGGCTTTTTAGCCATAATGGTATCCATTTGAGTTAGAAGCCAGATCTGAAGTTTCTACTTTGGATCTAAGCATATTATGGTCTTGAGAAGCATAAAGTATCTGCCCTTGAGTTGATTATGGAGCCTCTTTGCCTTAAACCCTAGTTTATGGTGTATTTTGCCTAGATCTCCTTCTCTACACGTAAAGTTTGCAACTTTACGTGAGGAATAGGCTTGGGAAGGGTAGATCTACAGTTTGAAGTCCGTGCATGACTCAAAAATCCTCTGGATGTATGGAGATCTGAGTGGACTCGGCGAGTCCTTTGAGTGGACTCGGCGAGTAGCATGAAGATTAGGAGGAACTCGACGAGTGGGATGAACAGCTCGTCGAGTCAGATGAAGTTGGGTAGGAACTTAGCGAGTTGGAAGAACAACTCGGTGAGTCTGTTGAAGGATGTCTTGGACTCGGCGATTCAGGTTGCGAAACCCCCAAACCCTTCGAGTTGAGACTCGAATCAGTGAGTCGAGTGGAGACTCAGTGAGTTGGACAGGTAAGGACTCGGAAATAGGTAGACTCGGTGAGTCATGCACTGACTCGGCGTGTCGAGTCGCGAATGGAAGGAATCTGAACATATGAACTCGGCGAGTAGGGTTGACCTGGAAGGTTCACTTGGACCAGGACTTTGACTTTGACCAGAGTTGACTTGGTTGTCTTTCGGGGGTCAGTTAGACTCAGTGTTGCATTGATATTGGTAGCTCGGGGAGCGAGTGGAGCAGGAGTTCAGAGAGTTGTCGGGCAGTAGCTAGTGGGATCATCAGCAAGTTCAGCCAGTGCAGGTGAGTTTCCCTTTTGTGTGAATGGGTCTACGGCCACAATGTCGACCCATGTAGTTATGAGTGGAAGACCCGGGGGTTAGCCCTAGGCACAGTATGCTAGTATGATATTCAGTACGAGGTCCAATGATAACGGGTAGGTGCCTAAGGAATGGTTTATGTGATCGTTTATACTTGTCGTCTGTGTGATACTTGTATGTGCCTGGTAGTGAGGTGAGTGTGGGCGAGGTCCCATAACTCACCAATAGCAGAGTGTGGATGGTGTTCCACATCTCATTGGCAGTAGATCAGGGGCGAGGCCCAAGTTAAGGAAGGAGTGAGAGTGGGTTGGGCCCGTACCTCACTATCAGCTGGAGTATGGACGGGGTTCCATGACTCATCAGTAGCAGGACAAGGGCGAGGTCTTAGGACAGGATTCGTTAGCATGTGTTTAGCTTATGTGATGTGATATGTTTATGTGCTATTATATGTTAGCGGGCAAGGCCCTGTGACAGGTGAGGCCTAAGTGAAACAGATCTGTATCTGAGCGGGGCCCGAAGCCAGGCAGGGCCTGGAGCGGCGGGGCCGTTGTAGCGGGCGAGGCCCAGGATAGCAGGCATGGCCCAGTATGTGCAGTATGTGGTTATGCATGGTATGTGGTAGGGTGGGGAACTCACTAAGCTTCGTGTTTACGGTTTTTAGTTTTGGTTTCCGGTGCTTCCGGTAGCGGAGGGAAGAGCTCGGGGTGATCACATGGCACACACCATAGATTAGACCGCCTGGGAATGTTTACTCTGATAACGAACACGTGTTTTGAAAATTAATACTCTGATTATGTTTTGTAATGGTGACTTTTCTTTAAAGTAATGATTTATTAAAAGAAATTTTTAGTCTTGAATTTTGGGATGTTACAAAGTTAGCGGGACTTCGTTCTGTAGCCGATGGCGGAGAGTGGTGTGGAGCTGCCCTAGGAAAACCTAGGATGAGATCTAGTTCTAGGAGCATTATCCATGAGGTAAATTGTTAGATATAAAGTAACTTGGTTGAGTTAAGGAATTTCTTGAGGAATGTACGGATAGATGTGGAAGGTAGTATGGGATCGTACTACTGGAAGCAGAGGATCCGTACTCAATTCAAGGAGGGTTGCGATGAAGCCAGGGAGCTTGTGGAGTTGTGATTCACCGATGTTTATATTTCGATGCGTATTCTGATGGTTTGTATTGGTCTATTTTCAGTATTGTTGTATTGCGAGGCAGACCGGTCGGCAGTTCTGGTATTGGGGAGGGTTCGGGCTCAGGTTCTGGAATCGGGCAACTTGATGACCAGGAGAGGGATTTAATCTCGTCTGAGATTACGCGTTGTATCCTTGAGCATACTCCTATCATATTTGGCACGATCAAGGAGGGTATTCTGGAGATTCTTGATGAGCGGTTTGAGCGCCATTCGCACTGAGATTGTGGCTTTGATCGTGACGCATTCTCTGACTTTTAGGGAGTTTCGGGCATGTGGAGCACCATATTATCATAGGGAGAGGGACCCCACTGCGAGCAACAGGTGGTTAGCATATGTTGCAAACACCTTCCGTACCAGCCATTGTCCCGAGGGGAACAAGCTTACACTAGCATCTTGCCTCTTGAAGGATAGGGCATGTGATTGGTGGGAGGAGGTAGGGCATGCTGTGGGTGATGATGCTGCTGATTCGATGACCTGGGGTGATTTCTCGACCATTGTGACATCCCAAATTCATGGTCATTTTAAAAAATTTATGCTTCTTTAAATACTAGATTATCCATTCTAAAAGTAATATTGCGGAATTTATTCCCAGAAATACATGATAATAATATTATCAAAGAATTTCCAAAGAATTGTTTATATTAAAATTTTGGGATGTCATTGTCAATATAGAAACATAAGAATAAAGAGACCTTACATTCATTTACATTAATGATTTACATATCCTTTACTCTCTCAGTGTAATGTATCTTCGTATCGATACTTGTGATACAAATAAATTGAGTGGGTCAGGTTGGGAAACTTGGTGAGTACATAGGGTTTTCAACCCACAATAATAAAGATATTATGTTTTATCATCAAACGATTAACCCAATTACCCATCCCCGTTATCTTCTTTATTATTAAGTATATTCCCTAAGAATCATTTATTCCCCAACCTTTATTACTAAGGATTATCCTAAGGAATAGGCACGAAGTCCATTGTTGCCAGGGTTTATATAACAGTCAGTAAGTCCATAGTTTCCGATGTTCATCTGTTAGGCAATAATTCCATAGCTACCAATGTTCATCTATAGGGTACTAAATGTTGGATAAGTGTCTAAGCCCATAACTATAATTAGTATGTACTTGACTCGAGAGTAGCATGGTCCATTTCAGGTTGTCTTCACCTTAACAATCTGATAGGATGGATATTTTAGAAAGAGGTTATTTATGATTTATTAATATATTATAAGTATAATATATTAATTGTGAAATCATATTATTTAATTTCTATTGATCAAGAATTAATTTGGAATTAATTTAGTGATCAAAAGTGACTAATTAAATTAACGGAGACTGATTAGGTAAATCAGTATTATATATAGTTTGGGTAATGAACCATGTTGATTATAATGGAGTAAGATTTAGTCCAAAGGGCTTATCATATGGATTCTTGGATTAAAGGCCCAAGGGAGTGGATTAGGGTTTACAAGTTGAAACCCTAGGAATTCCACACTATAAATGTAACCCCTAATGCACCTAAAATTGGTTGAATAATTCCTAATTGAACCCTAGCCGATTTTAGTGCTTCATGACCCCTTTCTCATTATCCTCCACTTGTTCTTGGTGTTTGTGACTTGTTTGAGGCATCACACTTGAGGTGCTAAGTTCTTGAAAGGCCACTAAGAGGTATTCTTCTAATTAGTTTTTTGTGTTTCAAATATCTATGTTGTATGCTACTTATAGGTTTCATGCTTTGGATAATTTTGTTGCATGTATAACTAGAGAAAGCTTAGATCCAAAGTATTAGGGTTGTATGTGCACCATAAGAGTGTTATAGTATATAAAACCCAACAGTGGTATCAGAGCCATGAGTGTTTTTTGTTATTTGATGCAATTGTTGTTTGTTCAAAGCCGAAAAAATCATTTTTTTGGACTCTGCCTGATCACAACGAGGTGGTCAAAATTACCACGAGGTGGTGACGGGTCTAGCAGATTTTTCGGATTTCTTAGCTTAATTTGGATTTGGATAATTACTATAAGTTGTTTTGTTGATCAAAATTCAAATTTTATGTTATGAAAATAATTATCCTCATCTAAATTAAAAGATAAATTGTCAAATTATAAAATAATTACTAGATTATATGATAAACTAATTATATGTATCATTTGATTTATCTACATGAATTGTAATTAGGTCAAATTGGTAAAAAATAATATGATTATTTTTATTCATTAAAATTTGATCTAAATGTTTTTGAAGAATTACAAAACTTGTCATCAATTTTTGGAACTCAAAAGTTTTTTTAAGGAGTTACAAAACTTGTCATCAAGTTTGGAAACCAAAAGTTTTTCAAGAGTTACAAAACTTGCCCTCAAGTTTTGGGACTTAAAAAGTTTCTTGTATGAACCATTAACTCTATTAATTGAAAGGTTTCGAAAGGTGCAACCCTTGAGTTCATAACTTAAAAATTAATTAGATAGTTTTTATTTTTGAATTTTTATATTTAGAACCTTGAATAGTTTAAATTACACCTTGTGGACTTTATTAAATTGATTAAAGTGTTTAATTAAAAGAGAATTATTAAATCCAGAATCACGTGGTTTAAGATTAATTAAATTAAGAGTATAATTTATTCATAAATTAAACCACCTAGTATTTTAAAAGTTTAAAATACACCCTTATACTATATAAAATTAAAAGTTTAATATATTATATATGTATAAGTAAAAGGCCAGTCTTACCGTTAGTAGGACTCATTCATGAAGCTAGTCTATAAGGAGTGTTTTAGGAAATTGCCTATAAAATGGTGATTGAATGGGTATCCACTCTTACCCACCGCACTCTTGAATAGTGGAGGGTCGTTAGCCGAACGGTTAGGATATGACGCAAACTTCCATTAAAAGTATAATGAAAAATACAAAGTAACTAAACACTTTTATTAATTCCCAAATCTTAGTTACTTTAGGAAAAATGTGAATTTGATGCTATCCATGAAATTGCACATTACACCTTATTGGTCGTTAGTGGATCGTGTATGGTTAACCAGCCCAATAATATGGGACGAAAGAGGGATGACAATGGGTAGCTCGTAGTTTCTCATAGATCAATGGAGCGTGCGTGGTTAACTGACATATTGATTATGTGATAAATGACTTCGAGAGTACCAAGTTAATTTGCATGGTTATTCACACCTTGTTTTAAAAAATTTTGTTTTCGTGGTGGAATTGGTAAATCGTCATTTACCTACCGATAAATAGTTTACAATTGGATTACGACATCGCTCTTCTGAATTGTGAATTATTGTTTTGGGTCCTAGCCTTAATATTTCATTTGGGTGTTATATTAAGGACTTAAATCAACTAAACTTGAATTTCTCCCTTGTAGATGTCTAGTTCTGACAACTATGGTCTTCCCGAATCTTTTGGAAAAAGCTTTCCTCGTGAAGGTGATGTTCCTAGAAATCATACTTCACTTCCTCCACTTCCTCCAATAATTCTCCCTGACCCACATGTTCGTCGACTTGAAAAGTTCAAGGTCACTCAAACACTATTGGTAAGCAAACACTAAGATGGAAGGTTTGTGTGTGCACATGTCTTAGAGATGAAGTCACACATTGACAAGCTAGGAATGTTAGGTGTCATTCTCTCGAGGAAGTTGGATGTTGACTTGGTTCTTCAATCACTTCCTAAGTCATATATTAAGTTCGTTAAAGATTACTATATGATAGATCACAACGTGACCCTTATCGATCTTACCTATTTGCTAATTGTTGCTGAATCAGAAATGATTTGGCGCACTGGTAATGCAAATTTGATTGGAATATCTACTTCCCAAATTTCTGTGGGCATTGAAAATGGAAACACTGGAAGTCCAGAAAAGTCTTATCTTCCCAATAGAAAGGGATCGGCCAAGGTCAAACCGTTTGACCAAATGGTAGAGAGAAAGACTAAGTCTGAGATTGTCCCGTGTGTCATTCCGAAAGATTTTGTTTGTTTCTACTGCCAAGAGAAGGGGCGTTGGATGCGAAACTATCATATCTACCTGAAGGATCACAAGGATGGTAAAGTCAAAGTGTTTGACTCTAGTTCAGGTAAGTCCACTATCTAGCTCTATTAAGTTCCTATTTGTAGATTCTTAATACATGATGTGATAAGATTACATTATGATGTTTTGAAGGATCGAAGAAGAGAAATGAAGCTTAAATAAAGAGAAGACTGAGTCTGATCGCGAAGAGATGGATTTCGATCGCATGATTCGATGATCAAAATTATGAGCTGCTACTTAAGAGTTATGATAAATTGGTTATAAATATGTAGCAACATAGTTTTCATATGTATTTGTATTGTATGGAATAGTTTTCCGCGTTTTATAAATAAAGAAAAATTTTTATTTTATCTTATTTTATATTTCCTTACAATGACATTTGTGAAAATTGATGTTTGTATGTTTCCATTTTTAGCAATATGTATTTCACTCTTTCATTTGTGGTAGTGTCTAAATTTACCAAATAAGAAAAGATTCTCATCACCAAAGTTTCAGTTGGACAGAAACTTGGAATCATGCAACTTCTATTGTATGATGAATGAGAACCTTCATCTTTGGGAAATTAAGACTAATTCCTTGTTCACATATAGATGTGAGTCAAGTGAAGGAATAGGGGATCTAGTACACTTTGTTGTGCACTGTTCATGTCCACCACAAAGATTGATAAGACTATTCATCATGATTTAGTAAAAGTTTTGTAAATATGGTTATGCTTACATGTTTAAGTGTAATTCTAAAACATTGAAAAAGTTTCAATGTATAACAGAACGAATAAGAAGAATCAAATTAGGCAAAAAGATAAAAGTTTCTCTAATCTGAAAGGAAAGTAGAGTACTTTAGTATCGTGTTTAATGATCATCTTAATGATTATGAAAACCATATCACATTTGATCCTCTAACAACGCCTTAGTGTACTTGTATGGTTAAGAAGAGGAATCGGGAATTGTTGAAATGGTTAAAACAATTAAGGTGAGTCATACTTCGTTCCAAAATCAAGTCTTAGAGTCATACTCCAAGATTGTTCCTTGAGTGACATATGTTAAGTAGGTTTATAACACATTTAGAATTGGTAATTGTGATGTACTTAAGACAAAGACCAACTAAGACCAATTGTATGAAGTGTTTTTCCTTGATAAGAATTTATACTAACTTTTGAATATTTGTTTATCAAGGAGTGTTTCTTAACAAAAGAATCTTATATGTCAAGAAGTTAGTAGGAGCCTTAAAGATCTTGAAAACTTTCAGGAACTAATCAAGAATAAACCTATTGTGTACCACTAGCTCACGACTTGAGGTTTGTAACCTATTGTGCTAACATATTCTTGTTTCTGTTCCGTTTAAAATTTGACTATGCATGTGAGTTCTATGAGTTCTCAATTGTTTTCATAAAGCGAAGGACCTTGATCAATGAAAGTTCATTGATATGTATAGGTAAGTTTTTTAACAACTTGGAACACATGGTAGGCCCTTGTGCTGCCAAGTGGTAAGAAATTAAGATTGAACAAGTTCAGTCCATATGAATTTGAGTTTGTCAGAGACCTTATCTTATGGTAATGGTTGGTAATGAAAGATTCACATGGATAGGAACACATATACCATAAAATCAAAGTGACAAAGGTTTCTTTCCAATTCATGAAAATGATTGTGAGGAAAAGCTTTCACTAAGTAAATTTTAAGGAGGTAGCAGTTGTGTTAATTGCGTTCTTAAATTCGATTATGATTACGACATCCCTCTTCATTGTTCGAATTATGAGAAATGGAAAATAGTTTGAACATTCAGAACTTATTGTTGTAAGTTCTGAATATTTTAGACACACATATGAGCTTTCTAATAAAAGGTGTATGATCTTAGATAAAGGCTTATTGAAGCATTTCATATTAGAAATCTGAAATTTGGTAAAAAAGTTAATAAAGTATTGATTTCTAGAAGTCCAGCTGATTTTGGATACATGTCAAAGCTAGTGGGAGCATAAATGATATGCTAGTAACAAAATAATTGTTATACTAGTGGGAGCATAATTATTATGGTAAGTGTTGTGAGTTAGCAATACTATTTATCGGAAACAAAGTTCTGATTTGCAAAGTTACAATGGTTGAAAAGTTGTTTCGCTATAGTAAGGGAGAGGATACTTATACTTTATTTCGAATCTAAAATTTTAGATTGAAGTATTAATCAAACTTAGTCATGGATAAATATGAATACCATGTTGAAATATTTCAACATTGGAAATTCTATATATGGAAATATTATAGCAAAAGACAGGTCAGGTATCATGTCCTTGTGTAAGACATTATGAATCGTATCCCATATGTTTTAGATATAGGATCGATTGCATATGTTATAATATTCACGTGTTCTAATTTTCCAAATGCCTAGGAATTAAGAAGGAAAAGGAACTAGAAGCGGAAATGACTAAAGGGGTTAAACAACTCTAAAGGAGAATCTAAGGTTCGCTAAGCATTGGTTGCTTAAGGACAGTTGGAAGTATAGTAATGGATGGACCATATTGACATTATTATGAATAGATAGAATTCTATTAAGAATACATTGTCATATGGAAAATATGGAAATGTTTCCATAATGGGAGATGGATATTAAGAATCTATTTATGCAAGAAGTATGTTCAAAGGAATGTACTTTGAATTTCAGACTTCACTTCCTTGGAATTGTTTTGTTATCAATCTCCAAAGGAATACTTTGTAATATCGCTGTCAAAGTCTCTGTGATTTTTGTACCTCGACATTACAAAAGGATCATTGCATTATAGTGGCAAGAATTAGGTATTATTACACTAAGGATTTGGAATTGTGAAATGAGCATCATTGAAATGTTTTCAATTGATCTATTTCACAAAGTAAGGACCATAGGTAAACATAGTGTGCATGCTTGGAGCATCGGATAACTATTGTTTTAATTCAAGTATTAAATTGATTAATTGAAACATTATACAATGAATAATGTGTAATCAATATGGTGATAAAATAAAAGGTGTTTTATTTATATTCAAAAGTTTTGAGACCATATTGGATTTGATTATTCTTGTATTTCACTTCGCATGTTCTAACTTCCCGAATAATAAGATTATTCAAACCATCTACAGATGATCATACTTAGGAAGTAGGTACTGAGGCAAAACTGTCATGAATCCTTCTGTAGATTGTATAAGTGTTAGACATAACACAAGTTTGCTACAGTATTCATGAGTACTCCTGTAATAAGATTTGAGTATTGAATTAAACCTATGCTCATCTGAATCACTTCATGGATTTTATCACGAGTGATTAGTGAGACGATAATATGTTATATTCTTGAAACGGAGACATATAGTTGCAGTTTACAAGTCAGTTGCACATTGATGATATGTAAATGCACCAGTAACATGGTCTTACAAAACATATTGTTGTGTGTGATTTGATGAGTAAATAGAGCAAGCATATGAGTCGAAGTTTATTCGTTCCTTTTACCCTAATAGGGATTAAAGCGATATATATGGGCCCCTCGATGATTTAGTGATGACAACCCTAAGCGCTTGGCCAAGCCTGGTCTAATTTGATTTGTTCAATTAGTCGGTAGTCATAAATCGGAATCGAGAAACAACACATGGACAGAGAGAATGATTATAATCCATGTCTCATGTACATATAATATCTAGAATGGAGGAATATATGATCCCTTATCTAATGGACGTGTCAGAGCTCGACAACGACTTTTGAGAGCTACGATTGCTAATCGGATTTGGGAGTCGTACCTTCAATAATAGTTATTAGACTTATCCAAGTAGGAGACTGTTGGATTAGGTGTCTAAGCCCGTAACTATAATTGGTATGTACTTGACCCGAGAGTAGCATGGTCCATTTCAGGTTGCCTTCACCAGAACAATATGATAGGATGGTTATTTGACAAATAGGTTATTTGTGATTTATTAATATATTATAAGTATAAAATATTAATTGTGAAATCAAATTATTTAATTGGTATTGATCAAGAATTAATTTGGAATGAAGTCTTAACGAGTTAATTGCTAAAAGTAGAAGGTGGCTGATTTGGTTAAGTATGTTGGGCGTACAAGCCTGTACGCACAGCGTACACGCCCTCGAGCCAGTACGCTTAGCGTACAAGTTGAGTACACCCCGCGTACTCAGTTAGGTGGCCACTCGATATTGGGATTTAGGGTTGGGCTTCATTTTGGGCTTAGAAGTTGGGTCATCTGATTTTGGGAGTTTTGGGCCATAAATATTATTGGTCCTTGGGCTAAGGCCCCTGAGAAGGGATTGGGACTTATTAGAAATTGGGACATATTTTGGGCCTTGATGGATTGTTTAACTTTTGGGCCCATTGGATTGTGGTTATGAGTTTCATTCTTAGACCAATCTAGGTTAGGGGTAAAATGGTCTTTTTAGACGAAGTAGGGATTTTTGGTTTTGATGTAGATCTGAAATGTTAATTAGTTTTTATTTGGTAATTAATAGCTTGGGGAGCTGTAGGATCAGCAGTCAGGGATCATTCATTTCCTTCAACTTTTCAAGGTGAGTTTCGTCACTGGGTTTAGCGGGTCTAAGACACCAAGGCCAACCCTTAAATGGTTATGCCGATATACTTGTTGTATGTGTGATACTTGTATGTGCTTGTATATATATGTTTATTGGGTGGGGCCCATTATGCGAGTGTGGGTGGGGCCCATATCTCATTAAGCGGGGGTCGTTATACGAGTGGGGGCAGGGCCAATATCTTATTGGGCGGGCCCATTATGCGAGTGTGGGCGGGGCCCATTATATGATATGTTTAGTATGCGGTATCTTGCGGAAACTCACTAAACTTTATGCTTACGGTTCTTAATTTATGTTTCAGGTACATCCGTTCCAAGGGGAAGAGCTCGGGTTGACTGCATCCCACACACCATATGGATCCTGTTTATGGGACATACTCTGATTTTTATGATGTTTGACATATTTATTCTACTGGGATGTATGAACAATGTTTTGGAAAACTGTTTTTTACTTAAATCAAAATGAAATTTTTGGGTCATAATTTTAGGATGTTTCACAAACGTTGGTGTACAATAGAAGAAAGTTACAATACGGTAAATAATAGCTTATAAGAAAAAAAATTGATGAATTTAAGAATTTACCTTATCTATTTGTATAAGACATTAATGTCAGTTCATTGTTATTATGGATATATAAAACTTTGAAGCATGTTGATATGTTAAGAAAAAGCATAGGTCTGATGCTTTTATGGTATTACAAATTTTATATCTACTTATATTTTTTAACATTTATATATGACGACTGATAAGAGTTAAACTAGTCTAAAATTGAAACTCGGATGATTTATGGAATGGTCTCAACAAATTTATTGAGATAGTGAATGCAGGGACGGATTTAGGGTGTTCCCAAGATGGCATGTGCAACCCTTCAAATTTTGCAGCACAGTTTAATTTTTTTGTAAAATTTTTCTGCATAATGTAATTTTTTCCAGTGTGTAGCCTTGGAATATTCGGATGACAAACAATTAGATTTTACTTTTAAACTTAAATGATATGTAATTAACTTTGGGACTTTATTTTAAACTTTAAATGGTTTGTAATAGTACGTAGGCATTAGACATTGAATGATAGTACTTTTCTATATATATTTTTGTGAATATTTTGTGTTGTTTTATTATTGTTATGGAATAATAAAAAGTTGAAAAAAATAGGACATACCTATCTGATCACTGCCTAATTACACTAATATGTAAAAGTGGAGACTTTGGACCTCCCTCATTCAAATTCTATAACTCATGGTTAATCATTAATGTTAGATGGTGGGACAAAATTTTACAAGATGCCTGGGCTGGATTTTCAGGATATGGCAATGCAGATTCATATCTTGTGGCCAAACAACGCCACCTAAAGGAAGAGATAAAGAAGTGAAGAAGAGATTAACACAAAAAGGAGAAACAAGAGTTATTAGACTCTAAAGAAAAATTACACAATATTGAAAAGGCTGCTGAAATAAGGGCTCACACCTCCGATGAAGTATCATCTAGAAGTAATTGCCTTCAAAAGATACTTGAGCGGCTCACGTACAAAATAAATATATTAATTTTCGAGTTTTTGAATGGAACTCGACGAGTTGGAAAGCTCTAAATCGTTTATTTAGAGAGCTATCTAGCCGCGCATCTTTTAAGGTCTACTCGACAAGTTAGAAGGCCCCAACTCGACGAGTTGATGCTGGAAAGGAAAAACCTAATTTTTAGGTTTTGCACCCTATTTAAAGGCCTTAAGCCTCATTGTTAGCCTCCCTTCTCGCCCCTTTTTTCCAGAGAAAACCCTAATCGTGCCTTTTCCCCATTTTGAGTGTGTGTGAGCTTAAAGAGTGTTCTTCGGTGCTTTTCTTGAAGGAGTGTGAAGTTGGTGGTGCAAGGATGAAGGGAGAAGATTTAGATCCGCGATTTTCATTGTTGTTGCAGTCATTCTAAGGTATAAAGTCGATACCTTGACCATCCCTTTTACTAGATCTCTTCTTTTGAAAGCTTATGGCCATTATTAGCTTATTTTGGGACCATTCATGGATTTGAGCATGTTATGAAGCCATGGTTTCAGATCTGGACATCTCATGGCCTTTGTGGACTTAAATTTGCCAACTTTATCAAGTCTTGGCCCTCCTTCATGCTCTAAGTCCCTTGATAAGCCTTGTTTGATTGATTTAGCCTTCTTGATGCGATGCATGGATGTAAAGATAACAAATTTACATGGTATCTCAGTCCTAAGGGACCATATCTATAGTTTGGGGGCATAGGTTTCGCTTAGAAGTGTCTGAATGCATTAAGGCTAGGAAAACTTGATGAGTTGCCCTGCCAACTTGACGAGTTGGTTCGGGTTTTCTCGCTTTCTGGATGATGTAGGAACTCGACGAGTTATCCTGTCGACTCGGCGAGTTGATTAGGGTTTCCCGTTTTATTGAATACTAAAGGAACTCGACGTGTTGGGTTAACATGGACTGTTGACCTTGACTGTTCACTGTTGACTTTGACCTTTGACTTTGTGCAAGTTAATCCCAAAGGGTGCTTGGAGTAAACCAAGTTATAATGAAGGAGATTATGGGCTTAGGATAAGGTTCGTAAGGGTTGGGGCCCAATTTGGAAGATTGGGCCATTAATGGATTTATTGACATTATAGTGTTGGGGTTTTGATGTGGGCTTGGGACTTAGTTTTGGATCATATTGGGCCAGGGGTAGAATGGTCATTTTGCCCCATGTATAAATTAAGGGTTATAGCATGGAGCCTAATTGCTAATTAGGTATATTGATTGGTAGTGATAGCTTGGGAATCAGGCGGTGCAACAACTAAGGATTTCATTCGGGAAGCTTCTGCATTCGAGGTGAGTCTCCTCACCATACCAATGGGTCGCAGGCACGAAGGCCTGACCATTTTATCGAGTTGTGATGATTATTGCGGATGTGATATCGATACATTATATATTTATGTGAAGACCATGAAGGGGTTCACATTGCGATTAGTTATATGCGGTATGCTAGTTGATTATGTGTTTTCTGGTATGCTAGTTGACACTATGTTATTTGCATGAAAGACCTCGGGGGGATCCGTGGGCAATTAGATATAAGACCATGTGGGGGTTCCCATGGCGTTCCAGTGGGTTAAGACCATGTGGGGGTTCCCATGGCACCCAATGTAAGACCTTGGAGTGTTTCCATGGCATCCCTAGTAAAGACCTTGGGGGTTCCCGAGGCACTTGAGTGTAAGACCTTGGAGGGTTTTCATGGCATCCTTGGGCTAAGACCATGTGGGGGTCCCACGACACCCGGAGTAAGACCTTGGAGGGTTTCCAGGGCATCCTTATATGTTTATATGCATGGCTTATGTGATTGATATGGTTTATGTGATTATGTGGGGTATGCTCTGGGGAACTCACTAAGCTTCGTGCTTACAATTTTGTTTATGGTTTCAGGTATCATCGTTTTGGAAAGGAAGGACTCAGCTTAATCGCAGCGCACACACCCTTGTTTTTCCTTAATATATGATGTGGGATGAACTCTGATAAATGTTTTTAATTGGCAACGTTTTGGAATGTTTAGATTAAATGATATATGTGTTTTGACTATAATAAAAATGAAATTTTTACTCTTTATTTTTGGGTCGTTACAAGTTGGTATCATAGCCTTTTTTTGAGGGATTCAGACATACTCTTAAGTGTGTTTGAACCCAAACTGAGGATTTGGTAAAGTTTTCAAAAGAAAAATATTTTGAGAAAATAAGCTTTCTAAAATAAGAAAAAGGTGTGGTGCATGCAGTCAGCCGAGCTCAAGTAAGTTTTCCTAGAATACCCATATATGTTATCTGTTATGAACTTATTTATGAATTTGAGAACCACATGCTAGTTAGATTTAGGAGAGATTCGTTTATATGTTGTATGAGTTGGTAGACTTGCATGCTAGTGCTGAGTAGTGAGTGATAGATTGTCCTGATATGTGATGCTTCTAGCCTTGGGAATACTAGATGCTATGCTGGAATGGGAATGATTATTGGTATTAGTAACTGCTAAGTGTATGCTTTAAAAATTGTATATGGTTAGGATCTCATAGCCTTAGAATAACTGATTTGGCCTTATTTCCTGTTATGTGTATAATTTGCATGCATAAGGCAACCGACAATGAGGGTGGACATGGATAGCATGAGTTGTGGTATGTGGGCTGAATGCTCTATGATAGTTTCATGGGTTGAAAGTTCCATGATGGACTAATTGCAATATGCTTGGTTTTGGTCACTCAATGCTCGAATGTTGCTTGTTTTGTTCTTTTAGGAGTCCTAGCTATCTTTAACTAGCTAGTAAACAAATACGCTAAGGTACATATTATGATGGCTAAATAATTTCAGAAGGTTAGGTTTAGCCCTATGGCGTAGCTCTCGTCTGAGTCTAACCGTTGTAGGGAGAGACCTCTCATTCGAAGAATTATCTGGTCTTAGTAATATGTAATGGTATTCGCGAGCTAGTTAGGTGGAGATAACAGGGACTTCTTATACAGCTAATGGAAGAGAATGGGTTGGAGATTACCCTAAGGAAAGCCTATGATGAGGTTAGTGCTGGAAGCGGTATTAGTGAAAGGGACTTGGTGGAGTCAAAGAAATTCTTGAGGAAAGTACGGATAAATGTGGAAGGTAGTATGGGCTCATACTACTAGAAGCAGAGGATCCGTACTCAATTCAAGGAGGGCTGAGATAAAACCAGGGAACTTATAGTGTGTGAGATCCCTCGAGTTATGATGAGTATTCTGATGATTGTTATGGTGTATATTGAGTATGGTGACGCTATGTGGTAGACAAGTTTGTAGTTCTGGTGTCGGCAAGGGATCAGGCTCGGGCTCTGGAGCCGGACAGCTCGATGATCAGATGAGGGAGTTCATCTCATCTGAGAGTACGCGCAGTACCATTGATCAGACTCTTGTGGTCTTTGGTACGGTCAAGGAGGCATCTCAGAGATTCTTGATGGGAGACTGAGTGCATCCCACACTGTGATGGCGGCCATGATGTGGGCATGCACGTTGACATTTCGGGACAATCTAAGGAGCTTCTGGAAGGCGATTTATTGGTGTGTTCTGATCTTTGGCACATTGTTATTCAGTTTGGTGGTGAGCACTCTAGGACGAGATTTTGGTTCTAGTTCTGGTTTTGTTTCCGGCTTAGGTCCAGGTACTGAGCCAATTACCGAGCAGATGTGGGAGTTCATCTCTTTGGAGATTTCCCATAGTCTTTTGGAAACCTTGGATGATCGCTTGGGCAGAGATGCGATTGATGCTATTGTTGGATAAGGTGTCTAAGTCGATAACTATTTCTGGTAAGTACTTGACCCAACCCGACATGGTCCATTTGGGTTGCATGGCACCATGCAATTGGATAAACTAAATGAGAGAAATAACACATATGGTTTATTAATATATTATAAGTTCTAATATATTAATATTATTTAATTAGTTTTGATCAAGAATTAATTTAGAATTAATTAAGAGATCAAAAGATAACTAATTAAATATATGGGTAGATTAAGTAAATCTTCCATATCTTATATAGTGGACTAAGATGCTCCATGGATTATCAAGTTGAGTTCCACCCGTAAAATGCTCCATGGATGCTCCATGGAGTTAACCCATGGATTAAGAAATGAAGAGTCATGGAACATTAGGGTCTACCTAATGCAACACACTATATAAGCAATGTAACTCTCCCCAAAATCGGTTACACTAAGAAACAAGAGGGCTTGGCCGATTTTGCATGTGTTAGAGTATTCTCTCAAGTTTATTCTTTGCATTTGGTGTTGTGTGAAGCATTTGAGGCATCACACTTGAGGTGCTAGGCTCACAAGGTTTCAATGAACACTTTCAACAACAAGGCATGTAGTTCTATCTTTTATACAAAGAAAATTGTACCCCATGTATGCTAGATAGGATCATAACCTTGGAAAACAACTTTGCATGAATATTAGAAAAACATAGATCCAAGGCTATTAGGGTTGCATGTAGACTTAGGAAGTGTTAGAATGCTTATAACCCTTTAGTGGTATCAGAGCCTAATTTTCTTGTTTGATTTTTGTGCAAACTGCTTGAAAAATCGAGTTTTCTGCTTTCTGCCCGTATGAATTCGCCGAGTCCATGGGGGGACCCGACGAGTCCATGACCAAATGCAAGCTACTCGTCGAGTCAATTCATGCACTCGATGAGTAGAGGCTGCAGTTTTCAGAATTTCGATTTTTGTTGCTGGAAATGGACTAGGAACATTACCCTAAACTGTTTTGGTGTTTTAAAACTTGTTTTAGTTGGTGTAATTTTCATGTTAATCCATTTACAATGAAAAATTATCAAAATTACAAGTTTTTAAGTGTAATTTTTGATTCATGAAAGTGTTCATATTCATGTTCTTGATCTTATGATGTTTAGATGATCATATGAATTATTTGTAACCTATGTGGTAGATTAATTCATGACCATTATGTGTTTTAATGGAATCCATAACTTGTCCTCAAGTTATGGAAAACCAAAAGTCACTTTGTTTTTAAAACCATTAAAAGAACACATGGGTTATAAAAATGAAGAGTCTTCATTTTTAATACTCTAATTAACTCATAAGTTACAAGAAATGAAAAGTTTTGAAAGTTTACAAAACTTGCCCTCAAGTTTTGGAACAAGTAAAGTCATATTAAAACTTTAGTTCCAACCCTTCGAATTTTAAAAGTTAAAATTCAACCCTTATACTTATAATATTATAAGTTAATAATATATATATATATATATATATATATATATATATATATATATATATATATATATATGTATATATAAGATCAAAGTCGTCTTACCGCTAGTACGTCTCATTCACGAACCCAGTCTATAAGGTGAGTATAAGGTTGTTGCCTATAAAATGACAACTTAATGGGTGTCCACTCTTACCCACCGCTTGCTTGACTGGTGGATGGTCGTTAGCCGAACGGGTACGACAAGGACTTATAAACTCTCATTAAAAGTATGATGAATATTATAAAGTAACTAAATGTTTTATTAAATTCCCAATCTTACTTACTTTAGGAAAAATGTGAATAAGGTGCTAATCCATGAAATTACACTTTACACTTTGTCTAAGTCGTTAGTGGAGCGTGTGTGGTTAACCGACACACTAACTTGAACTTAACAATGTAGGTAAAGGGTGACTTAATGTTTATCATAGTATCGATGGAGCATGTGTGGTTAACCGGCACATCGATTGAGGGGTAATACATTAAGGGTACCAAGTAACTTGCATGGTTACCTCACACCTCGTTTTGTGATCCTCGGCATCCCAGTCACAAAACTTGGAGGGCACACTCGAGATTGAAACATGCCATTGAAAAGTTCAATGAATCTCAAAGAATCTAGGAATTTCTAAGAACCAAATTAAATATTTTTTAATATTTCTTCTTTGGTGGAAATTGGTGAATCGTCTTTCACCTACCTTTCAAATATGTTATTACTTAGATTACGGCATACCTCTTCTAAGTATAATATATTGTGATTGGGTCCTAGCCTTAATATTTCATTTGGGTGTTTTATTAAGGACTATCTCTATTTCTAAACTAAACTTTTCTTCTTTTCAGATGTCTACAAACACTACTGCTTCTAGCTCTAATCCTAATGGCTCCTTTACCCTAATGAACTTGTGTGGGAAAGTCACTTTTGATGGATCCAACTTTAATGAATGGATCAGAAACATCCGAATGATTACCCGCTACGAGGACAAGGAATATGTCCTCGATAAGGAGCTTAAGGAGATTGATGAGACAATTGCTACTCCTCAAGAGATCGATGACTTTAGGGCACATGAAAGGGATGCCACCAAGGTGGCATGCATCATGATGGCCACTATGACAGCCGACCTCCAAAAGTCCTACGAGGACTTCTACCCTTTTGAAATGCACCAAGATTTGATGGAAAGATACCATCAAAGTGCAAGACAAGAGAGGTATGAAATCATCTCCTCCATGATAACAACCCGAATGAAGGATGGTGAACCATCACGGGCCACATGCAGAAAATGCAAAGATTTGTGGACCGTTTGTTGAAGCTTAATGTGAACTTCCCCGAGGAGCTTGCAATAGATATCATTTTGCACTCCTTACCTTCATGTTTTGATCAATTCCGCATGACATACCACATGAACATGGAAGAGGTCACTCTCAGCAAACTTCAAGGACTCTTATAGACCGTGGAAAGTGGTCTTAAGGGTAAGGCGGTTGTTACTACTCCTACTCCTACCAACTCTGCCCCTGTCTTGGCAATCGGGAAAGGACGAGGAAAGAAGAGAATGAGTTCTTCGAAGGGTACCAAGGCTAGGACCCTTGATGACTCTTCCTCAAGTGGAACCAAGAAAGGTTTCATCACTCCTTCTTCTGACCCAAAAGAGGCTGAATGCTTCTATTGCCATGAAAAGGCACATTGGAAGCGGAACTGCCCAAAGTACCAGCAAGATGTGAAGGATGGGAAAGTCAAACCCAACAATGCAAGTATTTAGACTATCTTATCTAATAACTCACCCCATTCTAACTCATGGGTCCTTGATATCGGTTGTGGTATTCATATCTGTTCTGATCTGAAGGGACTAAGAAGAAGTGAGAATGTGGAGCAAGGAAAAATAAACTTGATCATGGGAAACATGAAAGCTTCACCTGTCACCAAGATTGGAGTTTATACTTTATCGCTAAGTAGTGGGTTTAGTTTAGATTTGAATAAATGTTGTTATTCGCCAGAAATTGCAAGAAATATTATTTCCTTTCATGCATTGTATAACAAGGTTTTACCTTTTCATTTGATAATGATGTTGGTTCGATTAATGCTTTCTTTAATAATATTCTTTATTTTAAAGCATTACCTTGTGATGGTGTCTATGAAACTGTATCTGTGGTTGATAACTTAGGAAATAATGTTTTGTGTATTGATTCTCCTAATAATAATAACTTGGATAAATCATCATTATGGAATTGTCGTCTTGGACATATGAGCAAGAAACGCATAGGCCAACTCCAAAAGGATGGAGTCTTGGAGTCATTTGACCTAAAGTCAGATGATAGTTGCGAATCATGCTTACTTGGAAAAATGACAAAGTCACCCTTCACAGGTTCTTGTGATAGGGGTGAAGGTTTGTTGGATATTGTACACACAGATGTGTGTGGACCATTCAAACATGCCACAAGGGATGCTAATCGTTATTATTTGACTTTTACTGATGATTACAGTAGATATTGATATGTCTACTTAATCAAGCATAAGTCAGAGAATTTCGAAAGGTTTAAGAAATTTAAACAGGAAGTCGAGAATCAATTGGGCAGGAACATTAAGATGCTTCGATCCAATCGAGGTGGTGAGTATCTTAGTTCAGAGTTCCTTGACTATATTAGGGAATGTGGGATTGTCTCACAATTGACACCTCCCAGGACACCGCAGCTGAATGGTGTAGCTGAGAGGCGTAATCGAACCTTGTTGGATATGGTTCATTCCATGATAAGTCGTGCTTCGCTAGCAATCTCATTCTGGGGGTATGCCTTAGAGACTGCCGCCCATATCCTTAATCTAGTCCCTACAAAGAAAGTTGCCAAAACTCCTGACGAGATGTGGACTGGTAAAGTACCCAAACTAGACCACATCAAGATTTGGGGTTGCGAGGCTTTTGTGAGGCGTGAGTCTCATGATAAGCTAGAACCCCGAAGCGAGAGGTGTATTTTCATCGGCTACCCACAAAGATCCTTTGGTTACCTCTTCTACAGACCTAGTGATAATGTGGTCTTTGTAGCAAGAATAGGAGTCTTTCGAGAGAGAGAGTTTATAAGCCAAGGAGACAGTGGGAGGCAAATTGACCTTGAAGAAATTCAAGAGTCAAGTGGTGAAGGAACTTCATATCCTAGCCCTCAACTTGAGGAGGAAACTCCTGTTGAGCTAATTGACGAGTCTGTACCTCTGAGGCGTTCCACGAGAGTTAGGAATGCACCTGAGCATTACTATGGTTTCCATATTACTGCGGAAGGTGAGACACTTATTAGTGATGAGACACTAGTAGGTCTGGATGAACCTAACAGCTACGCGGAAGCCATGGCAGGCCCTGAGTCTGCTAAATGGAAAGAGGCTATGGATAGCGAGATACAATCCATGTATGACAATCAAGTCTGGAACTTGGTTGAGAATGTACCGGGTCGTAAGACTGTAGGATGCAAATGGATCTTCAAGAAGAAGACCGACATGGATGGTAATGTACACACTTATAAGGCTCAACTGGTTGCAAAGGGCTTCTCTCAAACTCTTGGAGTGCATTATGATGATACTTTTTCTCCAGTAGCCAAGATTAAGTCTATTAGGGTTATGTTAGCCATAGCTGCATTTCATGACTATGAAATATGGCAAATGGATGTCAAAACCTCTTTCCTTAATGGAAAGTTGACTGAAGATGTTTACATGAGTTAGCCAGAAGGTTTTGTTACTAACGAGTACCCTAATAGAGTGTGTAAGCTTGAGAAATCCATTTATGGATTAAAGCAAGCACCTCGTAGATGGAATCTTTGCTTTGATGAGAAAGTCAAGGAATTTGGCTTTTCTAGGAGTGAAGATGAATCTTGTGTGTATGTCAAGGCTAGTGGGAGTATAGTTAGCTTTTTGGTATTGTATGTGGATGACATACTACTCATAGGAAATGACATCCCAACTCTGCAGGAAGTTAAGTCCTGGCTTGGGAAGTGTTTCTCTATGAAGGACCTAGGAGAAGCTGCCTATATTCTAGGGATAAGGATTTTGAGAAACCGGAGTAAAAGACTAATTGGACTTAGTCAAAGTAACTACTTGGACAAGGTGTTGAAGAGATTCAGCATGCAGAACTCCAAGAAAGGAGAGTTACCCATCCAGAGTAATGCCAGATTGAGTAAGACACAAAGCCCTAGTACTGAGGCTGAGATAGCAGAAATGAGTCGAGTGCCTTATGTTTCGGCAGTAGGCTCGATCATGTATGCTATGACTTGTACTCGACCTGATGTTGCCTTTGCCTTGAGCATGGTTAGCAGGTATCAGGGGAACCCTAGCAAGGCTCACTGGACTGCGGTAAAGAATATCCTCGAGTACCTACATGTAACGACCCAAAAATTATGACTAAAAATTTCTTTTAAAACATTACTAAACCATGTTTATAAATACGTATCATAAGTCATAACATAATTTTCGAGTATTAAATTCAAAACATAATCTCATTATCAGAGTAAAACATTCCCCAGGCTAACTGACTATGGTGTGTGCATTGCAACCTCTCCGAGCTCCTCTTTTGAAAACTGTGTACCTGAAACCAAAACTGAAAACCGTAAGCACGAAGCTTAGTGAGCTCCCCTAAACTACCACATACCATACAACATATAAAGCACATACTGGGCCTTGCCCACTGCATCGGACCAAAGTCCGGAAACTGCATCGGGTCGAAGCCCGGACTAACTGGGACCATGTCCCCTGCATCGGACCAAAGTCCGAAAACTGCATCGGGCCGAAGCCCGGACTAACTGGGGCCTTGCCCCCTGCATCAGACCGAAATCCGGAAACTGACTAGGACCTTGTCCCCTGCATCGGACCGAAGTCCGGACTAACTGCATCGGAACGAAGCCCGAAACTAACTGAACAAAGCATAACATAAACATATCAACTAACATGGACACACATATACTGCATACTGCATCGGGCCGTGACTCGGAACACATAACACATAAATCCTGTCTGAGCCACGAAGGCATCAAACATACTAACTACTGCATCAGACCGAAGTCCGGAAACTACTGCTAGTTAAACGGGTCGGCATTATGGCCTTAGACCCGTTCCTACTGGAAGGAAAGTCACCTCGAAATGCTGACTGCTGAAAACTCAAGTGAAAGATCCCCGACTACTGTCCCGACTGATCTCCGGCTATCATGACAAGTCAAACACTAAATCAAAAGGGGAATCTTTTGATGGGTAAAACGACCATTTTACCCCTGCTATGGCATGGGTCACAATATAGCACAAACCCTCGATTCCTTCCAAATCCATCCATGGCCCCGCTAAAGGCCCACTAATGGCCCAATTTGCTCCTTTGGGCCCAAAGCCCTTTATTGGACCTTACTCAAGCCCAATGATAATCCTTGGTCCTTAACAACTGAATTCTGATGGCCCAATAAGGCCGAAGGACCCTAAGTCTCAACTCAACCCACACCATGGCCCAAAATGCAATAAGCCCAACTGACTGTGCTACGCGGGGCGTACTCTAATGTATGCTTAGCGTACTGGCCTGCTAGAGAGTACGCGGGGCGTACCTGCAATTACGCTCGGTGTACTCATTCTGTTAAGACACTTTTCATTTAAGTGCTTAATACTCCGACTCAAGAGCCATAAACTTAGATCTAGGTCTTATTCTATGCATTAAGCCATAAAGTCACTGACTTTGTGACTTTATATGGCCCAAACCAACCCAAACTCTCAAAACACTCTTCTACTTCCATAAAGGGGACTAGATCTCATGCATGGACTTAATAGGACCACAAAGGTCGAAACTTTACTGCTTCTGGGACTCATATGACTCTAAGGGAGGCAACCCTGGTCTTAGAAACGAGCTTAAGTCATAAAGTCCCAATCTTGGGACCAAAAGGTCCAAAAACTTGCACTAAGGAGATCTAAGAGGTTAATCATCAAGCTCAAGACTTTTTACCTTGCAAAGGTCCGAAATGAAGCACTTATCCCAGATCTACAAGCTCTTGCCTCAAAGGTTCCTCCTTGCCAACCTTTTTCTCCTTGCTTCCAAGCTTTAATCCACCAACATAGGTTCTCCAAGGTCAAGATCTCATAAAATGGAGGTAGGGACGTTCTAGGGTTTCTATAGAGGTTGGGGAGGCTCATATGGGGGCTAGAGTTAGAACCATAATGTCCTTTATATAGTGCTCAATCCCAAATTAGGGTTTCATGACTTTTAGCGTACGCTGGGTGCACGCCTTGGACATCCACGACCAAGCTGCCTCATTACACTGGGCGTAACCCAGCTTACGTTGGGCGTACCCACGCGTGCTCCAAACATGCATGGAGGGCCTTCCATGCAAACTTTTCTCTATAAGGGCCATTCTCGCAAAATCTTCAAAGTGTCATAACTCCTTCGTTCTAGATCCGTTTCTGATGAACTTTATATCCACAGAAAGGTGGCGAGAAATCCTACGCTTCTAACAACATAACCCGACCCAGAAACTTCTCGAATAATAACTCTAAATTAATAAAGGACTAAAACGCCCCTGGCCTTGGCCTCTGAAATTCCATAAACAAATATTTTAGAACAGGGCGTTACACTACGGAGGACTAAGGACTGGGTCCTTACCCTCGGTGGGAGTGATGACTTGAGAGTTGTAGGGTATTGTGATGCTGGCTTCCAGACTGATAGGGATAATTTCCGCTCTCAGTCAGGTTGGGTCTTCACCCTAAACGGAGGAGCAATCACTTGGAAGAGTTCCAAGCAGGAGACAATGGCTGATTCCACTTGTGAATCAGAGTATATAGCAGCGAGCGAGGCAGCAAAGGAGGCTATATAGCTGAAGAACTTCATTGGAGACCTTGGAGTAGTACCAGCTATAAAGGAGCCCATAGAAATTTTCTGTGATAGTGAAAGTGTTGTTGCCTTAGCCAAGGAACCAAGGGATCATGGGAGATCCAGACACATTGACATAAAATATCATTTTATCAGACATCGCATAGAAGAAGGAATAGTATCATCTGATGAGAACCCAACAGATCCCCTCACGAAGGGACTGAGTAGGGTTAAGCATCTCCAGCATGCTCGGAGCATAGGGTTGAAGGATGATATAACTTTTAGTAGTTAGATAAATTATGAAATTTGTAAATTGTAATTGACATTTGATGATGAATAAAAGTTGTGTTTATTTATGAGTAAAGTGTTACTATCTTTTGTCAATCGTTTACTATAATTTCTTTTGCATGTTTTGACTTCCAGAATAGTATGTTGTGGTTTCACATATTATTCAAATTTTCCACAGCCAATCATATGTTGGAAGTAGATATGAAGTAAGACTGTCATGAAGTTGGTTGTAGGCGTCAGGATATAAGACAACACTTCATGAGTGCTCATAAGTTCTGAGTATTGGAATCAACCCACGCTCACTGGAATCACTTCATGGAATTTTATCTCGAGTGATCGTGAGACGGTAATATCATATAAGTCTTCAAACCTAGAGATATGATTTGTTTCCTATGAATTGATTATGCATTGATTGTATGAAGACGCATTTGTAACTCGATGTTATAAAACGTGCTTTTGTGTATAATTCAACTAGTAGTAGAACAAACATATGAGTCGAAGTTTATCTGTTCCTTCTTGGATTAGAAGATGATATCTGGGCCCCTCGATGATTTTGTTTTGACTTATGTACCGGGCCCGGTCAGAACTAAGTTGACGTGTTCAATTAAGTTCTTTGTCAAACAAATCGGGAATCGGGAAACAAACTGCTGGACAATAAGTAAGACGTTGTTCCATGTAATTGTCCAACTGATATCTAGAACAGAGGATTATATGATCACTTATCTTAAATGGCGTATCAACATCTTCTCAGTTCCGAGAGACCTTGAAAGAGCTACGATAGCCGAACGGTTCCTAAAGTATTGCAGTTATAGTTATTAGACTTATCCAAGTGGGAGACTGTTGGATAAGGTGTCTAAGTCCATAACTATTTCTGGTAAGTACTTGACCTGACCCGACATGGTCCATTTGGGTTGCATAGCACCATGCAATTGGATAAACTAAATGAGAGAAATAACACATATGGTTTATTAATATATTATAAGTTCTAATATATTAATAATATTATTTAGTTAATTTTGATCAAGAATTAATTTAGAATTAATTAAGTGATCAAAAGATAACTAATTAAATATATGGGTAGATTAAGTAAATCTTCCATATCTTATATAGTGGACTAAGATGCTCCATGGATTATCAAGTTGGGTTCCACCCATAAGATGCTCCATGGAGTTAACCCATGGATCAAGAAATGAAGAGTCATGGAACATTAGGGTTTACCTAATGCAACACACTATATAAGCAATGTAACTCTCCCCAAAGTCGGTTACACTAAGAAACAAGAGGGCTTGGCCGATTTTGCATGTGTTAGAGTATTCTCTCAAGTTTATTCTTTGCATTTGGTGTTGTGTGAAGCATTTGAGGCATCACACTTGAGGTGCTAGGCTCACAAGGTTTCAAGGAACACTTTCAACAACAAGGTTTGTAGTTCTATCTTTTATAAAAAGAAAATTGTACCCCATGTATGCTAGATGGGATCATAACCTTGGAAAACAACTTTGCATGTTTATTAGACAAACATAGATCCAAGGTTATTAAGGTTTCATGTACACTTAGGAAGTGTTAGAATGCTCATAACCCATCAGCTATGTCATGGGAGTTCATCTCGTCGGTTTCTAAAAATTTGTGTAACACCCAAAATCAGAAAGAACAAGAAAGGAAAGAAAAACCCTAAGTCAAGGGGGTCAACTCGTCGAGTCCAAGGAGGAATTCGACGAGTCTGAGCGGGATTCGGGTCAAGGAGTAAGTGACCGACTCGCCGAGTCGTAGAATGGACTTGGCGAGTCCAGTCTGATGAGGGAAACCCTAAATCCGGGACTTTGTGCACTATTTAAGCACCTCATTCTCTTCCTTAGGGTTCCTTTACAGCTCCCCTCATCCAGAACATCGAAGACTAGCCGCCATATCTGTTTTTGAGCAAAGATCTAGCCTTGGTGTTATGATTTGAAGCTTATAAGAGAAGGAAGTTCATAGTGGTGCAAGAGGAAGCCTTGGATCCAGAGTTGGTGTGGCTTTTCAGAGCATTTGAAGGTAAGAAGTCATTACCTTCAGTCCTTTGCTCATAGTTTCCTTTTTCTTCATGAGATTTGGGGATTTTATGCCATGTTCTAGAGCCATTTGGAGTTAGAAGTCCAGATCTGAAGTTCCTACTTTAGATCTAAGTGTATTCTTGATGGGTTTTATACAAACAATCATATGTGTGCATGCAACCCTAGATTTGGATCTATGTTTTCACTATTAGATACACAACATTATGAACACATGAATAAAACCCTAATGTAGCTTGCTATTTTCTAAATTCATATATAAGGTTAGATCACATACCTCTTGTTGTTATATTGCAATAACAACTCAAATCTTCAAACCCTAAGTCTTGAAAGCAATCACCACAAGTGTAGTGCCTCTAATGGCTCACAAACACCACAAAGCAATTAGAGAGGCTATAGAGAGAGAAGGAAGGAGGTAGAAATCGGCCTTGGGAGCTCTTAGAAGCAAGTGTACGATTTCTCAAGGCCTAGGGGTCTTTATATAGGGTTGAGATTAGGGTTTCAGTCCTTATCCTTATCGAGTTGCTTGCCCACCAAGCAATTATAAGATAAGCCTTGATAACCCTTATCTCTTGGACCTTTGGACGATTTCAAGGATATCCTATCCCTTGAATTCGTCCAACCTTTAACAAGGATAACCATCGCCCTATTTTGCAACTATCACATAATTACAATTCAGCCCCTATAGTTTAATTAATTACACTTGATCACAAAATTAATTCCTAATTAATTATTGACCAATATTAATTAAACAAATATGATTTCTCCTTTAATATATTATTCTTATAACATATTAATAAGTCATAATAACCTCTTTCTCTATTTATTTCTCCAGTCAAGTTGCTTTGGTGAAGGCAACCCAAAAGGACCATGCACAACCGGGTCAAGTACTTACCAAATATGGTTACGGGCTTAGACACTAATCCAACAGTCTTCCACTTGGATAGTCTAGTAACCACAAATGTAACGTACAAATCGATTAGTAATCGTAGCTCTCAAAGACGCTGTCGAACTCTGATCTCATCAGTAACCTGTCCTTTAGATAAGGGATCGAACAATCCTCTATTTAGATATTGTGCGGACAATCTCATGGAACTAATTGTCCAGCAGCTGGTTTCTCGATCTCAGATTCATTTGACATAGAACTTAATTGAACACATCAATTCAGTCCTGACCAGGCCCGGCACATAAGTCAAATCAAATCATCGAGTGGCCGTGATATCGCTTTTACCCTCTTAGGATAAAAGTAACAGATAAACTTCGACTTATATGCATTTACTATTTATTAATCAACTATACACAACAATGCGTTTTATGAAATCAATTTACTAATGCGGTTTCACATTATCAATGTACAACCAATTAGTAAACAATAAGCCATATATCTTGGTTTTAAGACCATATGATATTATCGTCTTGCGATCACTTTTGTCACATTCCATAAAATGATTCCAGCAAGCGCGGGTTTATTCCAATGCTCAAAACTTGTTAATAAGCACTCATGAACGTTTCAGCAAACCTTTGCTATGTCTAATACCTTTTAGACACTCTACACACCAATTCATGACAATCTACTTCCAACATATGAATGATTGTGGACCATTCGAATAATTCGATTATTCTTAATAACTCAATTATTCAGGAAGTCAAAAGATGCAAAATGAAACAATAGTTAAACAGTTAACATAAGACAGTAGCTTTACTTATAAATAATTATCCTTTATTTAATCATCAAATGTCAATTACATTTATCTATTACACGTTTCTAAAACTATCTAATCTAAACTAATATCATCCTTCAGCCCAATGCTCCTAGCTTGCTGCAAGTGCTTAACCCTACCTAGTCCCTTCGTAAGCGGATCTGCTGGGTTATCTTCCGATGATATCCTCTTAACCACGAGGTGTCCTTCTTCTACTCGATGTCTAATAAAATGATACTTTCTGTCGATATGCCAAGATCTACCATGATCCCTCGGTTCGTTGGTCAAGGCAACCGCTCCTTCATTATCACAGAAAATTTCCATAGGCTCCTTTATGCACTACTAGAAAAACAGACTTTTACGACGCTCATTGCGCGTCGTAAACGGCTCAGACGATGCGCAAATGCGCGTCAAGGAAGGCCCTGTCATAAAGAGAGACGATGCGCTTTTGCGCGTCGTCTGTAGACGACGCGCATTTACGATGCTCATTTACGACGCACAATTACGACGCGCGTTTACGACACGCAATGCGTATCAAGAAAGGCCCTGTCGTAAAGGAAGACGACACGCATTCGCGTGTCGTAACCTTACGACGCGCGTGTTAATGACACGCAATGCGTATCAAAAAAGCCCCTGTCAAGAAAGGCCATGTCATAAATGAAGATGACACACATTTTTGCGTATCGTAATTTTAAATTTAAAAAAAAATTTATTTATGGATTTACTTATTTTCATATTAAATTTGCATTTCATGTCACATAATGGAAAATAAAATACCATATACAAATAATACAATGCATTGCACAAAAGTTAATGTTATACAAATAATCATTCCAATAGTAGACAAATGTAATACTACAAATAATCATTCCAATAGTAGACAAATGTAACATTTCAACATTTTTTATATAATTAACTAAATTATTAGCCAAATTTCCTAAAATACCAACATACTTTTCTATGAAGAGCATTAACACTATTCTTTTCCATCAAAAAACTTCAAAACCTGCATAATTAATTTAATGTTTAATCAGCTACAGGTCAATAAGGTAGGTTTAAGCAAAAGAGTTTCATAGTAGTAAGATTTTACTTACCACTATTGTTAATGACATTGAAAGAAGTAGCCCAACAAACACCCCCTCAGAAGGATTATTACTAAATGAAACCAAAAACAAAGTTAAAAAGTCAAGTATTTTGTGACAACCCCGGAATCAGGGGCAAGGCTGTTTTTACCCATGGTATGGCCTAATACATGATAATAAAGACTTGTTTAACAAAAAGAAAAATGATTTCTCACGTGACATCACTATTAAGAATTGATGAAAGAGGGTACTCCACACTGTATTGCCAACAAGCTTGACACCAACACCTGAAAGCTGGAAAAAAAACAATAACATAAATAAAAATAAATGTAAGATTTGAGATAACAGATGCATGTGTATGAAAGAACCAATAGATGATAGAATTAGTAAAAAGGAATCATGGAAACAAGGAGTTAAAGGGTCTTTAAGCATACCATTTGCAAAAATTGGTCGATGTTGATCTTTAACATTCCCTAAAATAGGAAGAACTTGGGAAAGCACACCTTTAAGTCTTGGGTAAACATCAGAGCTTCAAATAAATGATCATAGCACCAAAAGATATTCAGTTTCAGGACTCAGTTTTGAACACATGAAAGAAGACTCATAAGGATGCCAAAGAGTTGGATAGAGGACTAATCAAATTTTCCACATGTCATTTTTCTTCTCTTCTCTTATGTATTATGTAATTTATTACAAGTCTATGGATTCGAAACTTACCACCCTAGCAGCGTCATTAATGACAAACCAACCACCATAGGGACAAAAATGCTTGCAACCTGAACCACACACACACACACACACACACACACACATATATATATATATATATATATATATATATATATAGTCATAATACGCATAATAAGTGAATTGTCTTTTAATAACCAAATTTATATAAATTTCCATTTCTTTCATGTCAAAAATGCAAAGAGATTCCTATTAAATTCCACCCATCTGCCCATTGTAAGGGAAATAATAGGCTTTCCCCATTAACTCATAACCTTACCTATGCTAGTTTATTTTTTTTCTTCCATTTTCCCATCATTTTTCTCAAATATTATTTAAATATCATTTACTGAGACAACATTTGCTGGAAAAAAAAAGCCCTAACAGAATATCAAGTTTATACATATAGAAACAAGAACACACCAGCTTAACTCACATAATAACTATGTTTCTGATTTATCCAATCCATGCAACAATGTTCCAGTTTTTTACCAATTTATGCAATCATCTTTCCCTTTTAAACCTATTTATGCAACTTATACACCCATGTTTCATCAGGTTAAACAGGTTGCTGGTAAAACATTGTATGTTTTGGTCCTATAATAAATAATACGCCGGTGCATATTTTCTAATAAAGAAACAAATTTGTTGCAGAATCGGGAAGAGGGTGTATGTTGTTTCATAAATATGCATATGCATTTAATCCTTTTAAATATAAACACTCCAACCATAATTCACATGTCTACTTTTACCAATTTATTTTATGCAACATATATGCAGCTGACACGAATGAATTATACAACAAGTTAGGAGTAAAATAAGGGATGGTTGCATATTTAGTATGATAAATAAAGAGATTTGTGGCATAAGGGTGCATAAATAATAATAAGCAAAAAGGAAGAGGAAAGCTGACTTACATAATCAACAAATTTCTGAATAGGTGCTTTTCACATAATACATAAGAGTGGTCCCACTATGTGACATAATCTGGACAGGTGATGACCATGAAGGACCATTTTTAGTTTGAACAGATGATGACATGGGCTTCTGCATTGGGACATGTACTTGATGTTGTTGTTTTTGAACAGAAGAACCACCACCTTTATTCTCTTGTTCTTTAAGAATGTACCTTAAGGAAGTATGCCTTGCAATATTTCCTGAATCAGTTGACCAAGCTGGAGTAGGTGTAGGAGTTGCAGTCTCCCCTTTCCAGACAACAAAATCTCCAAATGAAGGACCCGAAGGGATAGCTGGCAGCAAAAAATCTCAGGCAAAAAAAAATTCCAGGAGAAAACAGTTAGTACCTCAAAAGCAAAGGTGTACTCCCAACATCAACACCTGAGATAAATAAAAAGAAGTGTTAAACATATGATTCCATGTAATGCTAAAAAAACATTGCTACAAAACCTTAAGACCCAATTAACACAAATTTTAAAGCACAAATCATTTGTTACTGTGATTTTAGAAATTTCAAAATTAGATATGAATCAAAAACTAAAAAGCTTTGGAAAACTATCCAATTGAAATATTGAAAAGCGTTGAAAAAAACATTGTTATCTCTTGCAATTAATCAAAAACTAAAATGCCAGAAGTGAAGCTAACACTTTCCGAGTCCGATCCGGTTGTTACCTGAAAACCGAATATGAAAAACATTAGAACCGGGAACTGCCCCCGTTATATGTAACTCAGGCTCCGTCTGGTCCGGTCCATTTTCCGATTCTCCGGCTCATACACTCATCAATAATATAAAATAGTTAAAAGGGCATAAATGGAATTAACACATATTAAATATATATAATATATCAAATCTGTTTTTGTTGGAATATAAATTCAAATAACACTTACTTGAAGCATGTAACTTGTGGTGGGATCAATGGTTTCAATTTGAGTTCCTTGCAACAAAATAAGAACTTCCATCACCTTGAAACCATTTTCAAGATTATTAGAAACTTCAAATAAACTAAAAAGAACTATTCAATGGTGCATATTTTATGATGAAATGTGTGAAAATTACTTTATCTCTAAATATCTCTTTTCCAACAGCCATCCCAACAAGGTTAATGCATTCAATGGCTTTGGCTTGAAGCATGCGATTAGCTTTATCAGTTGCATTTACTATATGTCTTTTAAGTAGCTTTATCATGGCACTTTTAGAAGTGTTCTGTAATGAATTTACTTTCCACAAACACAAAAAAAAGACACGCAATATTATTGTTCTATTAACTTCTGGTAAGGACCGGTGAGAAACAAGAGAAGGAAATATAGATCATGACATACAAAATCTTATATGATAAAATGAAATTGGAAATGATATGATTTCCGCAACCCCACCGGGATCGGAATCAAAATTCCAAAACCCACAACCACCGTCCACTCTATCTTCTCTCGCGGAGACTCAATCTACCTTGGTGGATCCACCGCTCACTCCACCTCTGGGACTCTAAGACACAAATGAGTTGAGTTGTATCAGATGATGAGTCATATTCCCATAAAGTCCATTAAGTCAAAAGAAAGAGAATGCAATCAATCCAAATCAGAATCTATACCTAGATCTTTTCAGCCACATCTAAAATTGAAAGACCATGGCTACCCTCGAGTGAAAGAACATGAAATGCTGCATATTTAACAGCGCCAGGTGTCAACCTATGCCTAGACCTTCTATTGAAGAAACCCCTCAAAACTAGATGATATAATGATCAACTTGACAAATCATCCTAATCAATGAATCATTAAACCCTATACTCAATTAGGATGGACCAGAGCAACAATTAGAAAGCCTTTGGTACTGTTAAACCTAAGGATTTAAATAATGCCTAGATAGAAAAATGAATTTGATCAAGTAAAGTAACTAACGAACTATTGTAATCATACCAGCTAATAGATAGCTTTGGGAAAAAGCCGGTGGTGATGTCCATAAGAATTTGTTGGAGGAACCCTACTCTCGAAGTGAAAATCAGAAAGAGCTTTCTGATCAGGAAGTGGCCTGAAAAGCAACTCCTCAGTGAATTCTTCTCCATCGATTTGTTCTACTACTTCTCTCGTGGATTCAGAGGCAACGTGGAGTACAAACACTAACAGCACGAAGATGGAAAGTAAAGGAGCCATGAGAATCTTATAGAAGAACGAAAACATTGAGAAGTTAGAATCAAGAAAAACATACCTTAATAAGACATAGGGATTGTAAATTTGAGCAATAGAAGCAGTGACCCTAAGGTTACTGGACCTAATGTTGCTGGCAAGGGCAGGCGAGGTGAGATTGCCGAAGATGAGGGGCTCCATCGGCTGGGTGACGCTGGAAAGCGTTGGACGGTGGGGCGGGGCTAGACAGAGGTCAGAGGTGGGAGGCGCCAACACCAAGAGAAACGTCGGAGGTGGGAAAAGCTGTCGACGTCGAGAACTGAGAAGAAGAGAAAGGTTTTGTCGAAGTGAGAAGGAGATAAAGGGAAGTTGAAGAGAGAACAAGCAGTACAGGAGGGAAATCGAGGAAAGTTCTTGAAAAAAGCCCTAGCTACTAGGGAAATTAAAGTGGAGGGAGAAAAAAAAGGAAGGCGGGGATTTTAAGTTTTTGGGATTTCATTTTCCCCGGATGGAACGCGCGTGTTCTATTAAAATTTATAAAGCGACGGTCGTAGACGACACGCAGGTGCCCTCTGTGTTTTTTTTTTTTTTTTTTTTTTTTTTTGTTTAGACACTAATTTTAGGGCACGCAAAAATGCGCGTCTTAAACCCTTTAATTTTGGAAGAGATGACATTATTTTTTAGACACTCACCTTTGCGTATCATAAATTACTGTGTGTCATGGTTCGTGCGTCGTAAAAGGCTATTTTTCAAGTAGTGATGGCAGGCACAACTCCAAGGTCACCAATGAAGTTCTTCAACCATATCGCCTCCTTTTATGCTTCACTCGCTGCAATGTATTCTTATTCGCACGTTGAATCAGCTACGGTTTCTTGTTTGGAACTTTTCCAAGTCACTGCTCCTCTATTTAGGGTAAAGACCCAACCCGACTGCGAACGGTAGTTGTCCCTGTCGGTCTGGAAACTGGCGTCATTATACCCTCGCACCTTTAAGTCATCACTCCCTTCGAGGACTAAGAACCATTCCTTGGTCCTCCGAAGGTACTTAAGTATATTCTTGACCGCAATCCAATGAGCTTTGCCCGGGTTCCATTGATATCTACTGACCATGCTCAAGGAAAAGGCCACATCAGAGCGAGTACAAGTCATAGCATACATGATCGAGCCAACTGAGGAAGCGTAAGGTACTCGGCTCATCTCTGCTATCTCGGCTTCAATACTCGAACTTTGAGTCTTACTCAACTTGGCATTACTCTGTATCGGTAGTTCTCCCTTCTTCGAGTTTTCCATACTAAAATGTTTTAGTACCTTTTCCAAGTAAGTATTCTAACTAAGTCCTATTAGTCTCTTACTTCGCTCGCTCACTATCCTTATTCCCAAAATATAAGAAGCCTCTTCGAGGTCCTTCATAGCGAAGCACTTCCCGAGCCAAGACTTAACCTCCTGCAGAGTCGGGATGTCGTTTCCTATGAGTAGTATGTCATCGACATACAATACGAGGAAGGTAACTATACTCCCACTGGCATTGACATATACACATGATTCATCTTCGCTTCGTATAAATCCAAACTCTCTGACTTTCTCATCAAAGAAAAGATTCCATCTGCGAGATGCTTGTTTAAGTCCATAAATGGACTTCTCAAGCTTGCACACTCTATTGGGATGCTTCGTATCGACAAAACCCTCTGGCTAAGCCATGTAAACATCCTCAGCCAACTTCCCATTAAGGAAAGCGGTTTTAACATCCATCTTCCATATCTCATAATCATGAAATGCAGCAATGGCTAGCATCACCTTAATAAATTTTATCTTAGCAACTGGTGAGAAGGTTTCATCATAGTCAACCCCGGGAGTTTGAGTAAATCCCTTCGCCACCAGTCGTGCCTTATACGTGTGCACATTCCCATCCACGTCGGTCTTCTTCTTGAAGATCCATTTGCACCCAACCGTCTTACGTCCGGTCACATTGTCAACCAAATTCCAAACTTGGTTGTCACACATGGACTGAATCTCGCTGTCCATCGCCTCCTTCCATTTTACAGACTCTGGGCCTGCCACGGCTTCCTTATAGCTATTAGGTTCATCTAGATTTATTAGTGTACCATCACTAATATACGTGTCCCCTTCGGTAGTAATATGAAAACCATAAAACTGGGGTTGAACTCTAACTCTTTCGGAACGTCTAAGAGGTAAGGACTCATCAATGGGTTCAACCGGAGTTTCCTCCTCGGGTTGAGTGCCAGCGGTAGAGGTTCCTTCATCACTCAACTCTTGAATCTCTTCAATATCGATCTGCCTCCCACTATCTCCTTCGTGTATGAGTTCTCGCTCTCGAAAAACCCCTCTCCTCGCAACAAAGACAACATTGTCACTCGGTCTATAGAAGAGATATCCAAAGGATCTCTGCGGGTAGCCAATGAAAAGACATCGCTCACTACGAGGTTCGAGCTTGTCGTGAGTCTCTCATCTTACAAAAACCTTACATCCTAAACCTTGATATGTGCCAACGAGGGAG
Organism: Lactuca sativa; assembly: GCF_002870075.4. NCBI lineage: Eukaryota > Viridiplantae > Streptophyta > Magnoliopsida > Asterales > Asteraceae > Lactuca > Lactuca sativa. The sequence continues at coordinate 170,324,399 of NC_056624.2, read as the reverse complement.
CTTTCCCTATCCACATCTCGTGAGGTGTTTTGGCAACCTTCTTTGTAGGGACTTGGTTAAGGATATGGGCGGCAGTCTCTAAGACATACCCCCAGAATGAGATAGGTAGTGAAGCACGACTCATCATAGAACGAACCATGTCTAACAAGGTTCAATTATGCCTTTCTGCCACACCATTCAACTGCGGTGTCCTAGGTGGTGTCAATTGCGAAACTATTCCGCATTCCTTGAGATAGTCGTGGAATTCAAGACTTAGGTACTCTCCTCCTCGATCGGATCGAAGCATCTTGATTTTCCTACCCAATTGATTATCCACTTCATGCTTGAACTCTTTGAACTTTTCAAACGTTTCTGACTTGTGCTTGATTAAGTAAATATACCCATATCTACTATAATCATCGGTGAAAGTCATGTAGAAGCGGTTCCCATCCTTTGTGGTGGATCTTAAGGGCCCACATACATAGGTATGTATGAGATCCAATAAACCCTCACCCCTATCACAAGTGCCAGTGAAGGGTGACTTGGTCATCTTTCCAAGTAAACATGATTCGCACGTGTCATCTTCCTTAAGGTCGAATAACGCCAACACTCCATCCTTTTGGAGTTGGGCTATGCGCTTCTTGTTGACATGTCCAAGACGACAATGCCACAAAGATGCTTTATCCATACTATTGGAAGAATCCATATACAGCACATCATTTCCTAAGTTATCTACAAATATAACAGTTTCATAAATTCCATTACAAGGCATTGCTTCAAAGTATAAAACACCATTTAGATAAGCATAAATAGAACCATTCTCATTATTAAACGAATATCTAAATCCTTGTCTAAATAAACCATGAAAAGAAATGATGTTTCTTGCCATATCTGGCGAGTAGCAACAATTGTTTAAATCTAAATTCAATCCATTACTAAGTATTAAAGAATACACCCCAATCTTGGTAACAGCCGACGTTCTTCTGTTCCCCATGATTAGATTTATTCTTCCAAGCTCCACATCCCTATTTCTTCCTAGTCCCTGCAAATCAGAACAAATGTGGTAACCACATCCTGTATCAAGAACCCAAGAAATAGCATGAGATGAATCATTAGATTTAATTGTGTATATACCTGCATAAGATGGCTTGATCTTTCCATCCTTGATGGCTTGCAGATATTCCGGGCCGCTTCTCTTCCATTGCCCTATCTTGTGGCAATGATGGCACTCTGCCTCCTTTGGGTTAGGGTTGGGCTTAGCAGGATCAACCTTGGTCCCACTAGAAGAGGAACCATCTTGGGAATTTCCCTTCTGGTGGCTCTTTGACGGAGCCTTCCTCTTCTTGCCCCTTACCTGCCCTATAGCCAAAACAGGAGCAGCGGATGGATTAGGAGTTAGTGCAATAGACTTGTCCTTAAGGTTGCTCTCAGCAGTCCTTAGGAGCCCTTGGAGTTTGCTTATGGTGACCTCTTCCTTGTTCATGTGGTAGGCCATCCTAAATTGGTTGTAGCATGAGGGCAAGGAGTGAAGAACAATGTCGATAGCCAAATCTTCCCCAAAGTTGACATTCAACTTGAGAAGACAATCAACATGCCTTTGCATCTTTTGCAAGTGCACGGTTAGAGACTCTCCACTTCCCATTTTAGCAGTGATCATATTCGTAATGATCTCATAGCGCTCTTGCCTTGCGCTTTGGTGATATCTCTCCATCAAGTCTATATTCATCTCATAGGGATACATGTCCTCATAGGACTTTTGGAATTCGGAGTTCATTGTAGCTATCATGATGCAATGAACTTTTGTTGCATCATGCTCATGGGTCTCAAAGACAACCATTTCTTCGGGAGTAGCAGTTTCTGGATTGATCTTCTCGAGCTTCTCATCGAGAACATACTCTTTGTCCTCGTAACGCGCGATAGTGCGAATGTATCTTATCCATTCGCTAAAGTTCGATCCATCGAAAGTCACTTTTTGACAAAGGCTCGTTAGCATGAATGAGCTAGCAGCAACGTTGTTTGCGTTAGACATCTACAAATAGAAAGGAACAAAGTTTGATTAGAATTAAGTCCATAATTAACACCCAAAATGAAAAATTTAGGGCTAGGACCCAACAACATTATTTACATATTAGAAAAGGGATGTCATAATCCAACACGCAAATAATTTGGAGGTAAGTGAATGACGATTCACTAATTCTTCACCATGAAAAAGATAAGCTTCAGTTTTAAATGTATTGAGAATTCCTAGATTTTCTTAGAGATACATTGAACTTTTCAATGGCATGTTTAAATCTCGATATGCCCCTCTCGTTTGTGACTGGGATGCCGAGGATCACAAAGTGGGTGTGAATAACCATGCAAATCTACATGGTGCCTTCATTGTTACAATCACCTATTCGATGTGCCGGTAAACCACACACGCTCCATCGAACTATGACAAACAATGAATCACCCTTTGCCACCTTTTCTTAGAACCAATTAGTGTGCCGGTAAACCACACACGCTCCACTAACTTCTTAGCAAGGGTGGAAAGAGTAACTCCATAGGATTGCATCAATTAACTTTTCCTAAAGTAACTAGGATTGGGAATTTGCAAAAAAAATGTTTAGTTACTTTGTATAGATTCATTATATTACTTATTAATGAAGAGAGTATTGCCCTATCCTACCCGTTCGGCTAACGACCCTCCACCAGTCAAGCAAGCAGTGGGTGTGAGTGTACACCCATTAACCGTCATTTTATAGGCAGCAACCTTATACCCACCTTATAGACCGACTTCATGAATGAGGACTACTAACGGTAAGACTAGCATTTTAATTATACATACATATATATATATATATATATATATATATATATATATATATATATATATTAAGCTTGTAATAATATAATAGTATATGGTGTATTTTAAACATTTCAAAATACTAGGGTTTTAATTTTCAATTTAAAATTTCGAAATTTAATACCATTTAAATTAAAATTTTAAATATTAAAACTCTTGATTTAACAATTATCTCAAATTAAACTATTAATTTAAATCATTAAATCATAAAGGATTATTAAATCTTAAAGGATAATTACCATTTAAACAATTAACTTATCCTAATCCCTTTTATCCCTCTAAATTTCGAAAATAATGGGAGGGGATAATTCAAAATCTTTAATTACCATATTTAACTATTAAAAGATAATTACAAGATATGGGATTATCCAAATCCCTAAAATTTAGGATCTTATCTTGGGAAAGGAGGTTAATTCGAAAATCCTAGGGTTTGCAAACCCTAGATTTCGAAATCTTGGATTAATGGAAAGGATTCAAAAAACCTTTTCACAATTTTCGCAAATTAGGGTTAGGAAACCCTAATCTCGAAATTTCTTGTCTCCTAGGGTTTATTGGCAGTAAACCCTAATTGTCAAGTTCATACAATTGTATAATACTAATTGAAAACATGTTAACCAAAGGCTCTGATACCACTGATGGGTTTTATACAAACAATTATATGTGTGCATGCAACCCTAGATTTGGATCTATGTTTTCACTATTAGATACACAACATTATGAACACATGAATAAAACCCTAATGTAGCTTTCTATTTTAGAAATTCATATATAAGGTTAGATCACATACCTCTTGTTGTTATATTGCAATAACAACTCAAGTCTTCAAACCATAAGTCTTGAAAGCAAGCACCACAAGTGTAGTGCCTCTAATGGCTCACAAACAGCACAAGCAATTGGAGAGGCTATAGAGATAGAAGGAAGGAGGTAGAAATCGGCCTTGGGAGCTCTTAGAAGCAAGTGTACAATTTCTCAAGGCCTAGGGGTCTTTATATAGGGTTGAGATTAGGGTTTCAGTCCTTATCCTTATCTAGTTGCTTGCCCACCAAGCAATCATAAGATAAGCCTTGATAACCCTTACCTCTTGGACCTTTGGACGATTTCAAGGATATTCTATCCCTTGAATTCGTCCAACCTTTAACAAGGATAACCATTGCCCTATTTTGCAACTATCACATAATTACAATTCAGCCCCTCTAGTTTAATTAATTACACTTGATCATAAAATTAATTCCTAATTAATTATTGACCAATATTAATTAAACAAATATGATTTCTCATTTAATATATTATTCTTATAACATATTAATAAATCATAACAACCTCTTTCTCTATTTATTTCTCCAGTCAAGTTGCTTTGGTGAAGGCAATCCAAAAGGACCATGTACAACCAGGTCAAGTACTTACCAAATATGGTTACGGGCTTAGACACTAATCCAACAATTCTGGCTTAGAGAGTCATAAAGTATCGGTCTTGGGGGGTGTAGGTGAAGCATGGTTGTCTTAAACCCGAGTATGGAGTGTTTTGGGCCTAGATCTCCTTAGCTATACGTAAAGTTTGCAACGTTACGTGAGGAATAGGCCTTGGATGAGTGGATCTACAGTTTGGAGTCCCTGCATGACTCAAAAAGCTTCTGAATGTATGAATGACTGAATAGACTCGGCGAGTCCTTCAAGTGGACTCGGCGAGTAGTATGAAGATTAGGAGGAACTCGACGAGTTGGATGAACAACTCGGCGAGTCTGTTGAAGTTTGCCTTGGACTTGGCGAGTCTGTTCTTGGATTCGGCGAGTCAGGTCGCGAAACCCCGAACCCTTCGAGTTAAGACTCGAATCAGTGAGTCGGGTGGAGACTCAGTGAGTTGGTCAGGACAGGACTCGAAAATTGGTGGACTCGGCGAGTCATGGGCTGACTCGGCGAGTCGAGTCGCGAATGGAAGGACTCTGCGCATATGAACTCGACGAGTCAGTAGGCAGACTCGGCGAGTAGGGTTAACCTGGAAGGTTCACTTTGACCAGGACTTTGACTTCGACCAGAGTTGACTTAGTTGACTTTCGGAGGACAGTTAGACTAAGTGTTGCATTGATATTGGTAGCTCGGGGAGCTAGTGGAACAGAAGTTCAGAGAGTTGTCGGGCAGCAGCTAGAAGGGTTATCAGCAAGTTCAGCAAGTATAGGTGAGTTTCCCTTTGTGTGAATGGGTTTACCGCCACAATGTCAGCCCATGTAGTTATGAGTAGGAAGACCCGGGGTTAGACCTAGGCACAGTATGCTAGTATGATATTCAGGACGAGGTCCAATGTAGCGGGCGGGAGCCCAAGGAATGGTTTGCATGATAGTTATACTTGTTGTCTGTGTGATACATGTATGTGCCTGGTAGGAAGGTGAGTGTGGACGAGGTCCCGTATCTCACCAGCAGCAGAGTATGGACGGTGTTCCATATCTCATTAGCAGCAGAGTAGGGGCGAGGCCCAGGTTAGGGAAAGAGTGAGTGTGGGCCGGGCCCGTATCTCACTATCAGTAGGAGCATGGACGGGGTTCCATGACTCATCAGTTGCAGGACATGGGCGAGGCCCAAGATAGGCGAGGCCTTTAGAACATGATTCGGTAGTGTATGTTTAGTTTATGTGTTGTGATATGTTTATGTGTTAGTATATGTTAGCGGGCGAGGCATAGTGACAGGCGAGGCCTAAGTAAAATAGATCTGTATCCGAACGGGGCTCGAAGACAGTCGGGGCCTGGAGCGGCGGGGATGTTGTAGCGGGCGAGGCCCGAGGTATGGGGGCGAGGCCCAGAATAGCGGGCTTGGCCCAGTATGTGCAGTATGTGGTTATGCATGGTGTGTGGTAGGTTGGGGGAACTCACTAGGCTTTGTGCTTACGGTTTTCAGTTTTGGTTTCAGGTACTTCCGGTAGCGGAGGGAAGAGCTCGGGGTGATCGAATGGCACATACCATAGATTAGACAACATGGGATGTTTTACTCTGATAATGAACATATGTTTTGGAAATTAATACTCTGATTATGTTATTGATTGATAATTATGTTTTAAGTAATGTTTTATAAAAGAAATTCTTAGTCTTGAATTTTGGAACGTTACAATTTGAAACCTAACCGACCCTAAACCCATGGGTTCGGTTTTATGGTTTATCGGTTTCTAAATCGGATTTTCAGGTTCGTTTTAGGTTTAAGCTAAACCAAACCTGAAACTATTTTCCTATCATCTCATATCCTCACTAATTTAGAAGTGAAGATGGCTTCTACTTTGATACCTCAAGTGATGTGGGACAAAGCTAATAGATTAATAAAACTGAAGAGAATATCTGTTATGCTTATGTACAAGAGCATATGTAGCTACATTTCAATCATGTACCGATGTGGGATGGGTTTATCTAGCTGCGAAAATAAAAGAAGAGAAATATTAGACGCAGGTTTCGAACTTGAAACCTCCAAAAAAACATGCGAGAGCCTTACCCACCTGAACCAACTCATGCTTTTGACATTACTTCGCTAAACATATTTATATTTGTACATAAATTATATATTTTTATAAACAATATATATAATCGGTTCGGTTCGGTTTCTATCGGTTTTACGAAACCCAAAAACCGAACCCAAACCGAAATTTTCGGTTTTATAAATATATAAACTCAAACCGTCGGTTTATGCTTCGATTTCAGTTTCTCGGTTTCGGTTTTGTCGATTTTTATCGGTTTTTCGGTTTCCGGGTTTGGTTTTGCTCACCCCTAGACAATATTAAAAATTTAGTGTGTTTGTGGGTAAAATGTAAAGGCAAAGGTGATTTATGTAACCGGGAAGAGTGGCTCTCTTGTCCTTTTTCGTCTTAGTCTTAAATTTTCTTTGCATATGTAATATGTAACCGCTAAATTTCCCCCTATAGTTTATTACTATTTGGGTGCGTTTTTATAATATTGGCCGTTTCCAAAAAGAAAAAAAAACAAAAAAAACCTAATTATGCAATGATATGACGTTGTTGGGGTAAAAAAGATTTGCCAATGGTACAGTCTAGCAATTCTTTCAGTAGGCGCCGTCTATTTTTGAAAGGAGTGCCTATAGACACGACATGTCATCCCTATTTCTTTTTCGTTTTTGATCTTCTTTAATTTTCAATGTAACAACAAAGGCTATAGAAAAACATTTTTAGCGTAGCTACAACCTTCTAAAGATGAAGTCTAATGCTACGACATGTTGGAATCTATAGTGAAAATATTGATACATTCAACGACAAGATAAGTCGTCATAGTAGAGGTTGTTTTTTGTAGGGATGAACAAGCCAGACCAATTCCTAAACCTGAAACAGTTCTCTGAACCGAAACCATACAATACCCGAACCAAATGCATGCATTCGGTAATGTACGTACTCGACCGGTTCCAATTTCTGACCATTTTGGTTTCAGTACTATGGTTCCGATACGGCAGAACCCGAATATTTCCCAAAATCGCTAATCGAACCGAAAGCTTCAGAGTCATTAAGATTTTCTACATCTCCCAATCTAAATTTCAATCCATTGCTAAAATTTCAAGATGTAATTATACAACTGGATGTATTACATCGTACACAAAAAGAATAAACAATTATATATCTTTATGTTCTAACTATACTTGTGAGTATGTAATATTTGAATGGTCAAATATGTAACAAGAGTTGATGAATATTCTTTATATTTTAACATCAAAAGAAAACGGTCAATAAGAAGGGACAATAGAAACCAATATATGGTGCAGCTTGTAAAAAAAAGTTACAAATTTTACTTGGATTTTAATTATAAAGATAGGGATATGATGTGATATTCACAACGGACAGTTTACTAAACATGATTTCCAAATGAGAAATTAAATATCTTTTTCCTACAAATCATGATATTCAATTAAAAGATAACATATGTCATTTTGATATACTAAAATATCATTAAATGAACATTAAATATGATAAATATCATCATTTAATTGGATAGAAAAATTCATAGTAAAAAAAATAGAAAATATATTTAATTTCTCTTTCAAAATTGATTCTAGAATCGATTTTTCCAGTCCGAAACTGTAACTTAACCATATCAAATATGTATCAAGTATTCTGTACTAGATTTGGTCTCCAAAAATAATAATAATAGCACATCCCTAGGTTTTTGATTTTGTAGTACTACATGAGAAATAAAGAAGATTGTTTTTTCTATGCTTCTGATGCCCCATTTTTATTTTTATAATTAAAGACGATTCCTTTAATTAATATGGGAAAAGTGCGTTAATCTACCCAATATCCAGTTAAAAGGGTAGGTCAAAACTTTTTCACCTTCCAAAATTAGAAAAATTAGTTAATCAAGGATTTGATTTTGAATATAATTTGTACGATCGCACGTATATATAGATTTTATGGATTTGTTTTGTAAGAACATGATTACGTGTCTTTAGCACCACAAATTAAGGGGTCTATCCGTCTACAGTGATACACTCAATTTATGTGATGAATATTAACTATAAAGAAATATTGAAGCCTGAGTTAGAAAATACCCGTTTACTTATATTCATATAAAAACAAAACAACAATAAGTTGAGTTTGAACCATTGATCTTGAAAAGCCTTACACCAATCAATTTTGATTTTAATTCCACGTTGTTTAACTCAACCACAGAGCCTATAGTCTTGAAGAGACTGATCAATCTTGGTGCAAACTAGGGTCGATTTTGGTGCTTAGAGAACGCCTGGGGGCTTGGAGACAATGAAACTGATACACTGCACTTGACGAACGTTGTCAAATCCAATAACACGGATGAAGGCGTTGGGGTACTCCTTCTTGCATTCTTCAACCTCCTTCATGACCTGAGCTGAGTCAGTGCACCCGAACATAGGCAATTTCCACATTGTCCAGTAGCGTCCATCATAGTATCCAGGGGAATGGTGGTGCTCACGGTAAACGAAACCATGCTATTAATTATAAATACACACCACAAATATAAATATTTACTCACTTTACAATTAATTATGTTTTGTTTATATTAATCAATTAGTTAATAAAATTAATAAAAGGCGATTAAAAGAAATAGACCTCCAACTCGAATTCCAAGCAAGGAACCCACTTGTTGCGGAGAAGGTAGTCAATTTCCTTAGACAATGCGGCGTCGGACAATGGTGGTAGGTATGAAAGGGTCTCGTACTTCTTTAACCCTATTGGTGGCCACACCTGTATCACATAAAATTTGGTAAACTGATTCACATTCTGATACTGATTAGAATACTTAATTATGGTTTATCCACCATATATATACCTTCATGCATTGCACTCTTCCGCCATTGCTGGGGAGGGAGGAAAAGTCATTGTTAGCCTTCTTGGTGACTGGGAAAGCGACATTAGACTTGAGACCAGTGAATGGAGCAGCCAAGCTAGCTTGGGTGGCGGTGGTCCGGCTGACATTGGCGACAATGGAGGAGGAGATGGACGCCATTTAAGTAATTTGCTGTTCTTCTCTTGGTAGTGGTTAGGAATGGACTTCTAGAATCCAATGAGTGATTTTAGTCGCCATTGGTGTATAGGTATATATAGTAGTGATTGCCATCTAACGGACAAAAACACACACACACACACACACACACACACACATATATATATATATATATATATATATATATATATATATATATATATATATATATATATGTTGATTCTAACGTATGGTGTGGCTGAGGACATTACATGCATAATGTCCACAAAGATTTTAAAAGGATGTAATGCCTTATCATTGAGTAATTAACCATTTAGTAACGTATGGTGCATGTGGCTGATCATATCCACCATCTGTCAAGCTCTTCCTCTCCCTCTATCGTGTAACTTTCACTCTCTCATCCTCTCTTTCACATGTTATCACCTCTGCGGCCCTCCCTCCAGCTTCTCCCCGCTCCAACAAAAGAGCTATACAAGGTAATCATTTTGTTTTTTTATAACAATTTATTTGAGTTTTTTGTTAAAATTTATGATATTTTTTGTGTAAGATTTCATTATGTATTTTTTTTGCTAGATAAATGTGAGTCTGGTAGATATCTTTTTTCACTCTTGTATTTTATGTTTATGATGTTTTTAGCCAAATTACATGTTTTGAATTTTATTTTGAAAAATAAATCATAATTTGACACCTAAATAGAATGTTTTTCGTAATTTAATTAGGAAGGGGCACGCATAAACAATCATAGATTGCTTGTTTGGTGTTCATGTATATATGTTATTATGTGAGTTGCCAATTTGAAACTTATGTGGAATATGCATGTACTTGTGTCTTGCTAGAAATTAACACTTTATACACATTCCAGCTTGTTTCTTTGTTATATTAGTCTATTGCTAGTTCCGTGGATATTATTAATCATTGTTTAGTTCTGGCCTCCTTGGGGTGCATCTTTAAGGTATTTAAAATTTTATATTAACATGTTTGTGGATTTTTAGTGTATGTTTTGTTTTTTAGGAACGTTGCTTATTTTGTTAAATGATAAAGTATATTGCATATATTGGTAAACATGTAAAGTGCAATGGATGAAAGTTACAGTATGGTAATTAATTAATAGCTTATAAGAAAAACTAACATTTTGATTAATTTAAGAATTTTACCTAATCTATTTTGTATAAAACATTAATGTAAGTCCATGGCTATTATAGATAAAACTTTGAAGTATGTTGATATGTTAAGAAAAAATATAAGTGTGCTACTGTTATGGTATTACAAATTTTATATCTAGTTGTATTTTTTAACATTTATATATGACGATTGATAAGAGTTAAACTAGTTTAAAATTGAAACTCGGAAGAGTTATTGAATGGTCTCAAAAAATTGATTGGGATTGTGAATGGAGGGACGAATTTAGGGTGTTCCCGGGGTAGCCTATGGAATCCTTAAAATTTTGCAGAACAGTGTAACTTCTTTCAGATATTTTTCTTCGTAATGTAATTTTTTTTGGCGTGCAACTCCTAAAATCATGTATGCAACCCCTGGAATTTTTTTCTATGTCCGCCCATACGAATGAGCATTTTGACGACAGGTCGTTTCGTGTATCCTTTGTGCAAAAATGAGTTTGAATTCATTGCTGAAATAAAATATGGCTCATGAAAGGATGGTTGCAATTTTAATGCATAATCATAGCATGTAGGATATTCATCTCCATCTTCATTGGATGAAGCTGGAATCTTCATAAATATGCTTCATGAACATCATAGTTGTTGTCATGGAGTTTCATAAATCCTAAGATGTCCTTCGATTTATACCATTGATTTATCTTGATACTACATCCAAAAGTTGAATGAAGGAATCGTTACTAGGCTTATGATATTATTACTATGTACTATTTCATTGTAATAGTTTTGTAATATAATGGCGAGCACCAATCCTACATTCCAATGGCCATCAAGGCCATCGCCGCTTACATACGACCTTGATGCGCATAAGACTAGCTTGAATCGACCACCATCACCACAACAATATGATGAGAATGACAATCAGGAATATTCAGATGACAGAAAATTAGATTTTACTATCAAACTTTAATGATATGTATTTAACTTTGAGAGACTTTATATTAAACTTTAAATGGTTTGTAATAGTATGTAGGCATTAGACATTGAATGATAGTATATTTTTGTGAAAAATTTGAGTTGTTTTATTACTTTTATGGAATAATAAAAAATAAAAAATAAAAATCAAAACTAGGCCATACCTAAACCGACGATATGACGTTGTAGGGGGACAAAAAGATTTGCCAATGATACGGTCTAGCAACTCTTACAGTAGGCCCCGTCTATATTTGAAAGGGGTGCCTATAGACATGACATGTGTAACGTCCCCAAAATATGTGTAAAAATTTTGTTTGTAAATTCATTCAAAACATATGTTACTCATATCAACTCAGTCAAAAGTGTATCATATCAACATATTATCATAGTGCAAATTCCCAAAATCTCAAAATGCAGAAACCGTAGGGTGATGCGGTGCGATCAAGCCAGGCCCTTCCCCTTCGAACTGGAAGTACCTTAAACATAAACCAAAAATTGTAAGCACAAAGATTAGTGAGTTCCCCCAAAATACCTCATATCATACAAACATACAACCAAACATATTTGGGTGCTTGCAATCCCCTTCAGTCTATTTCAACCGAATACTGTCAAACATATCTGGGTGCTTGCAATCCCCTTCGGTCTATTTTAACCGGATACCTAGTCTATTTCACCCATTACCACTACTATATAATATCATAACAAAAAATCACAGAGTCATTAAGCAAACACAAGCATAACTAACAGTTTTCACGAAGTCAACCATTGTACTACTACATGAACTAGTGGGCAGACAATATTGGTGCCTTCGACCCACAGATACAGTGAAAGAAACTCACATTGGACTGAAGGTATCAAATCACACTCAACGAATGACTCACGAAATCCTCTCCTTAAGGCACAAGTATAAAACCCAAATTAGAAATTAGTCCAATATTCTAACCCGATGGTCCAACCCTAATTCTCGTCTTAAAATCAGAAAGGATTGCTTAACCCTTGCCTCATTGGGTCTACCCCACTAAGGCCCAAATCCAAATAGTCCAAAAAGGCATTCCAAGCCCAACAACAAGGCCCTAAGGCCCAATATGGCCCAAAAGCACCAAAAGTGGCCTAAAGCTCAAAAATGTCTTGCTACAACAGGTGGGCCTGAGGCCCAAATTTAAACAAGTCAAAATCCCGACAAGAGTCGAGCACAAAAATCTCTTAAGTCTGCAGATTGCATATACAACGTACACGGCTCGTACGCCCGTCGTATGCTGATGATCTGGAATCAGGGCACTGGCAGTGTACTCTAGAGTACATCCGACGTACTAGTCAGTCAGCCCATAATTGCTCGAATATCTTAATCCTTTAAGCTTTAACGTCCAAAACTTAGATCCAAGCTCATAAAAGTGTCTTAATCCATAAAGTTGCAAACTTTATGCTCTTGCATGCCTTATTGAGACTCAAACCATGAATTAAGCCCTCTATCTCTCTTAGATGATCACCAACTCATGCATGGTTGAGTCTTAACCTTCAAGATAGGATTTTTGTGACTTCAAGCACCCCTAAGAGTCCAAAAGGACAACTCAAATGGTCTGGAGTAGCCCATACTCCAAAATTCCAAGTTATGGGACGAATAAATGCTAAAATCTTCCCTAAACCTAGATCCAAACTTAGAATGAGCAAGTTTCAGACTTTATACCTTCAATAGGCTAGAAATGATACACAAACTTTGGATCTACAAGTTCCTTCTTCTCTTTTCACTACAATAAAAAGACCCTTTTACGACGCGCAAACCACTACACTCATTGATTTATGTTACGCAAAAGAGAGTGACATTAAAAAAGTGTCATCTCTTCCAAAAATTAAGGATTTAGGTCACGCATTATTGCGTGCCCTTAAATTAGTGTCATAAGAAAAAAATTAAAAACACGGAGGGCGCTCTATCTTAAATGTGTGTCTTCTGTAAGTGAGTGAGACCCAGAAACCCTAATTTTCGTGAGTGAGATCTTGGAGAGTGTTTTGGAGCTTTGGGAAGTGACTTTTGGGAAGGAAATTTGTAGATCAAGGGGCTAGCATCAAGACTTCTGTGTGGATTCAGATTCTACTTCATTGTGGGCACGTTTTGGAGGTAACCAGCTATTACCTTAACCTCTTTTTCTTCTAGAATCATTCATATGTGAAAACAAGGGCTTCTATAGTTATTCATGAAGGGATTTTGGTATGGAAGCTAGATCTGAAGTTGAAACTTCAGATCTGAACCTCTTTTGAGTCCTAAGTCCATAAAGTTTCTAGCTCTTGCAAGGATGAGACTCTCCTAAGGTGTAAAGATCCATTAGATGCTTAGATTGGTCATTTAGAGCATTTAGGGCCTTGTATGCGCGTAAAGTTTGCAACTTTACGTGATAAACATGCCTTAGAAGCTTGGATATGTAATCTGGAACCTTGGAATGGCTTAAAAAGTGTATGCATGGTTGAAGGTCTGCAAGGACACGGCGAGTTGCATAGTCAACTCGGCGAGTAATATGAAGATGGTCATGAACTCGCCGAGTTGATGAACAAACTCGACGAGTCCGTTGAAGATTGCCTTGAACTCACCAAGTTGATGAACAAACTTGTAGTTGTAGGATGGTTGCTATGTTAGAGATCAGTTAGATCTGTACGACTATCTGTTATTGTATGCTAGCGTATGATATTTGTGTGCACATGTTTATTGGTTTGGGGAAAGGGTTGAGGCAGGTCCTGCTGTGTGCAGTAGGCCAAGACACCCTGGGGGGACCGGGTAGACTGTAAGCCCAGGCCGGGAAAATCTAGTCAGGCCGAAGGCCCATCGAGCAGTCCGGATAGACTAAAGGCCCCGATGATGGCGAACCAGACGTGCCGAGGGCTCTTAGAGCGGTCCAGATAGACTGAGGATCGGGAGTCGGCCCAGTCAGACTGATGGCTCATTATGCATGTTGTATATGCTTTTTTGTATGTTTATATGATATGGTTATATCTGTATGGCGTTGGTATTTTGAGGATATCTCACTAAGTCTTCAAGCTTACATTTGTCGATTATTGTTTCTGGTACTTTTGACGATCGCGGGAAGACGAAGGCGTGATCGTACTGCTCCTCACATTTTTATGTTTTCATGATTTGATTCTGGGATACTTTGACAACATTCTAGTTTGAAAACAAATTTTGTAATGATCACGAGTTTTGAAATGTTTTAAAAAAAAGGTTTAAATTTGGCATGATTTTTATGGGTGTTACAGACATACCTGTCACCACATCCGGTACAACACGTGCCTCCTCGATGGTCAGCTAAAAAGCCATGCTCCTCATAACAGACACATCTGCCTTGCCCTAACGGCCATTAGCAATCCGTAGGATCGTTGAAGCAGCTACCACTGGTCCTCCTGATGCTAAACTCGAGTAGTTGGCCTTCTTGTGGCCTCTCTGATTGCAATGGAAGAAAATCTGATCCGATGTCTGGGTGGTGATGATAACTGTAATGTCCGTGTTTCTGGGCTTGCCATTTTTAGCAATGTAATAGTCTAGGTTAACCTTTGTAACCCAAATTTGAAATAATAAAAATATATTATTTGTGAATTATGTGATTTACGTGTGTTTTCTTAATTATTATAATTTAATTGAATTAAGAATAAAATGAGCGTCAAAATTTAAGTGTAAAATAACTTGATATCTTTAGATAATGTTTTAGTAGTTGAAACGAGGTTTCCGAATATATATAGAACGCTAAAATCTGACTTCGTATGAGGAAATTATGATTTTCTGAAGTTTCGACTTAGCGGTATACAACCCGAATACTCGATTTGAGATCGAGCGATTTTTAGCCGAAACAATCTAAACGAGAATCGAAGATCTCGTTGTTAGTAGAGAAACGATGAAAAGTTAGGCGAGAACGGACGTCGGACGAAGAAGTTATGAATTTATAACGAAGTTTTTCTGTCCCGGCCTACTAAAAATAAATAAAAAAAATAAAGTCAAAATTAGCCGACGGAGTCTAAACGAAAGTTGTAGAGCATAGTCTCACCTACGCGTGGATTTAAAGAACGTCGAAAACGGAGTTCGTATGAGGGAGATATGAGTTTTCAAAGTTTAAATAAATATTTAATATTTAATTTTAATTCAAACTTCTGATATTATCCGAAGAGGAGTCTCTGGACTCATCCGAAGTACGCCTAGCGTACAACGAAGCGTGACGAAGCCCAGCACTCGAGTACCTATGATGACGTAAGCGCTGACGATCCGAGGCGTACGCCCCGCGTAGCCTCGTACGCCCAGCATACGTGCGAGGGTCCAGCCCCCTATAAAAGGCTTGCGAAGGCAGCCGATTTTCTTTTGCCATTTCCATCCTTTTCTCTCTAGTTTTTCCTCGTTTAGCATGCCATTTATATCCCGAAGCCCCGGTAATATTCTCGAGCCCCGAAGCAAGATCCGAAGCCCCAAGGACCCCGAAGAGTGTTATTCCCGAGCTGAAGCTCTACCCGCGAGGAGCCCGGTTTTTGTGAAGATCTTCCAAATCTACGGAGAAACACTACTTCTGCAAGCCCTAGTGCTGCCCGATCATCTTCTGATCAGGTGAGTGTGTAGTCATTTTCTTCCAACGCAATATTATGAAGTATTTTATATAAAATACGTGCTACGTGTATATATTTTGTTGTTATATGTGTGAATGTATATTCACTTTCTTCTATCTCATAGATCTGATTTATTCTCTATGAAATACGTGTTATGTGTATATGCCTCATCTGTTATGTGGAAAAATGTATTGATCGAGCATGCTATATAGTTTTTACACTTTGTATAAAAATGTATATTTTTATCTACTACTATGTTGGGTAGAACATGGGTAGATAGTTGGTGTGTAATAAACAGATGAGAGGCCTCAATGTTGTTGGTGTTATTCTAGTCATTCAGCAGAGTATGGATGATGACCACGGATTATTCTAGACTGTCATGTGGAACACTAGCAGGCTCATAACCTGTAGGTGTTGTGAACAACGTGTTCACCGGTGTACTCTATCCCCCTCATGGTTGCCTTTAGGATATTTATTGCTAAGGAAGCCCCTTTGCAGTAATGTCCGTCCCGATGAAAAATCCTAGATTAGGTCCCTTATAACAGATGTTGTTTTAGGGACGTAAAGTGAGGATAACGGGAATGGGTAATCGGGTTTGTTGTTGATTGTTGAAATTAAATATAATTATTGTGGGTTGAAAACCCTATATGCTCACCAGGCTCCCAAGCCTGACCCACTTAGTTTATTTGTATTACAGGAAGTGGCGCAAGAGCTTAAGATGGACGAATCATCAAGTTGTTTTGTTTACAAGTCTGTATATGTATATATTGTTAAATGACTTGTAATGGTATCGTTTATGCTTTATGATCTGTATCGGAACATGACATCCCGACTTTTGATTATGAAATGAAATCATATTCCTTTGTGAAATGTTTTGATAAATATCTATTTTATCATGTTTTGTTTTTCGAAACAAATTCCGCATCTCTTTTAAAATTAAAACGATTTACTCTGAAAATGTTTAAAAAGCATAAATGAAATCGGTCTTTTCTGGCCGAGATTTTGGGGATGTCACAATAACAGTAGTGCAATCCTTGATAAAGTGTCCAGCCTTGCCGCACTTGTAGCAGCCTGTACCACCTGATCTGCAAAACCCATCATGTGACCAGCCGTATTTTCCATAGCGGCTCCAGCTCTCCTGGCCCTTCGACCTAGTGTCGAAACCCTTGGGTTTCTTCGCTGAAACCCCAACCGTCTACCCATGCTCTGCCTTCCTCTTCCGTATATGCTCCAAATCAATCTCTCGTTTATGCACCCTGGATATCATCTCATCGAAGGTTGGGGAGGCAGAAAAACTAACAAACTCCCTGATGTTAGATCTCAACATATCATGGTATCGGTTCTTCCTCATCTCCTTATCGGCTTCATACGGGGGTACCAACAAAGCCCTCTCTATGAACTTAGGAATGATCTCTACCAATGTATCAGTCATCTGCCTAATGTCAAGAAACTCCCTAGCTAACTATTGCACCTAAGTAGTTGGTGCAACTCTGCTCGAAACCGGGTCACAAATCTGGCCAGGTCATGGTCTTAATGGCTTGGGCTCCCAAAGCATAGCCGACCTCCTCCTACCAATCTCGGTCTCACTCCCTCAAACATAATGCAGCGAACCTTACCTTTGACCCTTCGAGACAGAAGCTCGTCATCTGAGCACACTCAAGTGCTAACACTGGTCTTCCTGATGCTAAACTCAGGCAGTTGCCCTTCTTGTGGCCCCTCTGATTGCAATCGAAGCAAATCAGATCCGATGTTTGGGTGGTGGTGATAACAGTAGTGCAATCCTTGCTAAAGTTCCCAGTCTTGTCGCACTTGTAGCAGCCTGTACCACCTAATCTGAAAACCCCATCATGTCACCAACCGCATTTGCCACAACGGCTTCAGCTCTGGTAGCCCTTCGACCTAGTGTCAAAACCCTTGGGTTTCTTCGCCGAAACCCTAACCGTCTACCCATGCTCCGCCTTCCTCTTCCCTATATGGTCCAAATCTATCTCTCATTCTTGCACCCTAGATATCATGTCATCCAAGGTCGGGTAGGAACAAAAACTAACAAACTCCCTGATGTTAGATCTCAGAATACCATGGTATCAGTTCTTCCTCATCTCCTCATCGGCCTCATATGGGGGTACCAACAAAGACCTCTCTCTAAACTTGGCAATGATCTTCGCGACAGTCTCAGTCATCTGCCTCATGTCAAGAAACTCCCTAGCTAACTATTGCACATCAACAACTGGTACAAACCCTGCTCGAAACTAGGTCACAAAATTTGGCCAGGTCATGGCCTCAATGGCTCGGGCTCCCTAATCATAGCCGACCTCCTCCCACCAATCTTGGTCTCACTCCCTCAAACATAATGCAGCGAACCTCACCTTCAACCGTTTGAGGTAGAAGCTCGTTATCTGAGCACACTCAGGTGCTACCATTCGTCCTCCTGATGCTAAAATCGGGCAGTTGGCCTTCTTGTGGCCCCTCTTATTGCAATGGAAGCAAATCATATACGATGTCTGGGTGGTGGTGATAGCAATGCAATCCTTGCTAAAGTGTCCCGTCTTGCCGCACTTGTAGCAGCGTGTACCACCTGATCTGCAAACCCCATCATGTAACCAACCGCATTTTCCATAGCGGCTCCAGCTCTGCTAGCCCTTCGACCTAGATTCGAAACTCGTGGGTTTCTTCGCTAAAACCCCAACCGTCTACCCATGCTCCGCCTTCCTCTTCCCTATATAGTCCAAATCAATCTCTCGTTCCTGCACCCTGGATATCATGCATCCAAGGTCGAGTAGGAAGAAAAACTAACACACTCCTTGATGTCAGATCTCAACATACCATGGTATCGGTTCATCCTCTACTCCTCATCCGCCTCATACAGGGGTACCAAAAAAGCCCTCTCTCTAACCTTGGCAATGATCTCCGCTGCAGTCTCAGTCATCATCTACCTCATGTGAAAAAAACTCCCTAACTAACTATTGCATCTCAACAGGTGGTGCAAACTCTGCTCGAAACCAGGTCACAAAATCTGGCCAGGTCATGGCCTCAATGGCTCGGGTTCCCAAAGCATAGCGACCTCCTCCCACCAATCTCGGTCTCACTCCTCGAACATAATGCAACGAACCTCACCTTAGACCCTTCGAGGCAGAAGCTTGTCATCTGAGCACACTCAATGTCAGCTATTCAATTCCTGACTACGATAGGGTCCTTCACCCCAAAGAAATTTGGTGCCACACATCCCCTGAAATCCTTGAAGGAGAGAGTGTGGGCCCCAGACTGGCTAGCAGCCAGATTGGCGCTGAAGATCCGAAAGTGATCCTCCATTAGCTGGATGATACCCTCCTTGATTAACCCGTACATCGTCGAGATCACATCAACGATGCCTCTAGTAACCTCAACCTTAGATGCAATAAACTCGCGTAGCCTCTCATCAATCAGTTCGGTGCTCGTACCCGAACCAGATCCAAATCCAGAACCCTTTACTCCATGACGTATCACCATCATACTGAAATATAACCACATAAACAATTAGCAAACACACGAGAAGGCTCACACTCTCGAGTTCCGTAGACTCATCGTGGTCTTCCTGATCTCGGGTATAAATCCTATGCTTTTAGTATTACGGGCCTAATACTACCATTCATACCTATTTATACCCTCGTCAAGGACTACCCCGATTCCTCCAAGTCGATCTTCCCAACTAGCACAATCCTCATACTATAAGGGTCCTACATACCAATGCATCTCTCAGGGATTTCCTAGGACACCCTTCATCACCCCTATCTACTATCAGCTGTAGAAGGAACTTCCACTAACACCGCCTAACTACCACATGAAGACGATTACATACTACTAGTACTAGATAACTCTTCGAATGATAGGTCTCACACTACAACGGTTGGAATCAAACAAGAACTGCGCAATAGAGTTAAATCTATCCTTCTAAAATTATCCAATCACAATAATATGTAACCAATAGTTAGTTGGTATCAGTAGAATTTCCTAAAGCACAACATTCATCCACTAGTTAGTTGGTTTCAACAAAATTTCCTAAAGTACAAAGCATGCAACATTCGAGCATCAGGCAATTCAAATCAAAACATTACCTATACATTCCATCCTATTAATAACTGATCTGATACTAGCATGCAAATCTATAAGCTCATACATATTGGCACATAAATCCATATCTCCTAGCATTCTATCATGCAAATCCTAAGCAGATCCTTAGCCACTAATCTAGCATACAACTCTCATATCATACCATAAAACATATAATATGTATAGGTATTTTGGGAAGACTTACTTGAGCTCAGTTTATTGCACGCATCACATCCCTTCGTCTTTTATTATAATCTTCTGATTAAAATGTTTCTTTTTATGAAAAATCTATCCAACCCTCAATTTAAGTCCAGACGCACCCAATTGTATGCTTGAATCCCTCAAACCAAGGCTCTGATACCAACTTGTAACATCCCCAAAAATATAGATAATTTTTTTTTTAAAATTCATTCAAAACATATGTTACTCATATCAATTTAGTCAAAAGTGTATCATAGCAACGTACTATCACAATACAAATTCCCAACATCTCAAAATATGGAAACCATAGGGTAATGCGGTGCGATCAGGTCGGGTCCTTTCCCTTTAAACTGGAAGTACATGAAACATAAATTGAAAACTGTAAGCACAAAACTTGGTGAGTTCCCCCAAAATATCTCATACCATACAAACATACAGCCAAGCATATATGGGTGCTTGCAATCCCCTTCGGTCTATTTCAACCAGATATAGTCAAGTTATATTGGTGCTTACAACCCCCTTTGGTCTATTTCGACCGGATATAGTCAAGCATATATGATCGCTTGCAACCCCCTTCAATATAATTCAACCGGATATTGTCAATTATATATGGGTGCTTGCAAT
This sequence comes from Lactuca sativa, assembly GCF_002870075.4. Classification (NCBI taxonomy): domain Eukaryota; kingdom Viridiplantae; phylum Streptophyta; class Magnoliopsida; order Asterales; family Asteraceae; genus Lactuca; species Lactuca sativa. The sequence goes on along the minus strand of NC_056624.2, from coordinate 170,303,553 downwards.
CTCCTTCAGTTTATTTCAGCCAGATATTGGGTCTATTTCACCCCTACCACCACCATATAATATCATAGCAAAGAATCACAGAGTCATCAAGCAAACACAGGCATACCTAACAGTTGTCATGAAGTCAATCATCGTACTACTACATGAACTAGTGGGCCGACATTGGTGCCTTCGACCCATAGATACAGTGTAGGAAACTCACCTCATATTGAAGGTATAAAATCGCACTCAATGAATGATTCATGAAATCATCTCCCTAAGGAACAAGTATAAAACCCTAATTAGAAATTAGGACAATATTCTAACCAGAGGGTCCACCCTAATTCTTGTCTTAAAAAAAAGAAAGAGTTGCTTAAATCTTGCCTCATTGGGCCTGCCCCACTAAGGCTCAAATCCAACAAGTCCAAAAAGGCATTCCAAACCCAACAACAAGGCCCTTAAGGCCTAATATTGCCTAATAGCGCCCAAAATGGCCTAAAGCTCAAAAATGCATTGCTACAATAGGTGGGCCTGAGGCCCAATCCTAAACAAGTCAAAAGACCAACAAGACTCAAGCCCAAAAAATCTCCAAATTCCACATACTGCATACACACAGCGTACACGGCTCGTACACCCGACATATGCTGATGATCCGGAATCGGGGTAGTGGCCTAATACGCGCAGCGTACACTAGAGTACGCCCGATGTAACACCCAAATTTTCAAATAATTTTTCACATTTTAAAACACACTTCCATTCATAATGGTTATAAAAATATCATTGTCTCAAATATTCAGTTCATAACATCACATCCCAAGATCATAAAAATGTAAAAACTCCTCATGTGTGTACTGATC